>NC_059231.1:2763591-2842983 GCF_020615455.1 Coregonus clupeaformis
AGGAAACACCGCTCAACTGACGACCGAAGTCAGCCTGCAGGCGCCCGGCCCGTAACAAGGAGTCGCTAGAGCGCGATGAGCCAAGTAAAGCCCCCCGGCTAAACCCTCCCCTAACCCGGACGACGCTGGGCCAATTGTGAGCCGCCCTATGCGACTCCCGGTCACGCCCGGTTATGACACATCCTGCGATCGAACCAAGGTCTGTAGTGACGCCTCAAGCACTGCGATGCAGTGCCTTAGACCGCTGCCCCAAATCATTTGGGTTCCTGGATCCTTTCACAGCATTATAAGGCTGCTTTGAGACAATGACTTAGCAATAACCCAAGCCCAGCTCATTTAATCGCTACCATTGTGTCGGTGAGTTGCCATAATGCTTCAGCAAATGTGCATTATCCCAGGGGCATTGGAAGACACAATGTAAGTAACCTAAATTATGTCCCTCTTACTGCCCTGAATGCCTCTGCTGATCCTACAGCTATTGTATGCAGTAATCATATGCCTATTAACCAACATTATACTGTTAGCACTGAGGTGGTGTGCCAAAGCAGGAAGTCCACCCCCTGCTATATTGTGGATAAAGAGTTACCTGTCTAACAGAACACAGAGGTGTTCTTTAATGGAAGCCTCTCCAACAAAATCCAGGTAGAATCAGGAATTCCCCAGGGCAGCTGTCGAGGCCCCTTACTTTTTTCAATCTTTACTAACGACATGCCTTTGAGTAAAGCCAGTGTGTCTTTGTATGCGGATGACTCAACACTATACACGTCAGCTACCACAGCGACTGAGATGACTGCAACACTTGACAAAGAGCTGCAGTTAGTTTCAGAATGGGTGGCATGGAATAAGTTAGTCCTAAATATTTCAAAAACTAAAATCATTGTATTTGGGACAAATCATTCACTAAACCCTAAACCTCAACTAAATATTGTAATGAATAATGTGGTAATTGAGCATGTTGTGGAGACTAAACCGCTTGGAGTAACCCTGGATTTTAAACTGTCATTGTCAAAACATATTGATAAAACAGAAGCTAGGATGGGGAGAAGTCTGTCCATAATAAAGCGCTGCTCTGCATTCTTAACAGCACTATCAACAAGGAAGGTCCTACAGGCCCTAGTTTTGTCTCACCTGGACTACTGTTCAGTCGTGTGGTCAGGTGCCACAAAGAGGGACTTAGGAAAATTGCAATTGGCTCAGAACAGGGCAGCACGGCTGGCCCTTGGATGTACACAGAGAGCTAACATTAATAATATGCATGTCAATCTCTCCTGGCTCAAAGTGGAGGAGAGATTGGCTTCATGACTACTTGTATTTTTGAGAGGTATTGACATGTTGAATGCACCAAGCTGTCAGACACCCATGCATACCCCACAAGACATGCCAACAGAGGTCTCTTCACAGTCCCCAAGTCCAGAACAGACTATGGGAGGCGCACAGTACTACATAGAGCCATGACTACATGGAACTCTATTCCACATCAAGTAACTGATGCAAGCAGCAAAATTAGATTTAAATAACAGATAAATATACACCTTATGGAACAGCGGGGACTGTGAAGCAAGACAAACATAGGCACAGACACTTGCATACAAACACACGATAACATACGCACTATACACACACGTACACATGGATTTTGTGTTGTAGATATGTGGTAGTAGAGTAGTGACCTGAGGGCACACACTTAATGTGTTGTGAAATCTGTTGTAAATGTATTGTAATGTTTAAAAAAATGTTTAACTGCCTTAATTTTGCTGGACCCCAGGAAGAGTAGCTGCTGCCTTGGCAGCAGCTAATGGGGATCCATAATAAATACAAATACATTGATACAGGACCACGTCCAAGTGCCTCTAACGCTCAAAGCACATTACTGCACATTACACTAGTGTCAACAAACATTTGGTTCACTGACACTTTAAGTTTCAAAAGTAATTTAGTGCCACAGCTGTACTGACAACAATTTTTACTTACAGCTTACTAGAAGGAACAAGTTGTACTGTAGTGAACATGTGAAACATTATTGGAAAATGTATATGGGCGTTGTGGTGAAATTAACAGCCTGAGTTCTTTAATTGCCTGCTGTAAAGTCCTTGGCATCACTCCTCTACTCTGCTCATCAATCACTTATCTGAGTAAACCTTCTCCATTCTGTCTGCCGGTCTGGTAGATGGCACGTAGATTCAGGCCGGGGGAAATTAGATATCCCACTTGTCACAGCTATTATAATGAACCTGCTCTGCATCCCTATGTACTGTACTGTTCTGGAAGACTGACTGCCATGCTCTACACCAAGGGTCTCCAACAGGTAGATCACGAGCTCAGCTCACCAATGAGTAGCTCGCCAATCAATTCTGAAAGTACATTTTTTTTTTATATGTTCCATCCCAAACTGTCATAAACATAAAGCTCCCGGCTACTATCCAATCAAAGCCACATTGACATTATCCCACCCCGGTTGTCACATTGGCTTAAAAAGCCAAACGTAACACAATATATACTGTATTTTATTATGAAAGGCTGGAAATTGTATATAATTTCCCCTGGGAGAGTCAAATCAGACACTGAGTACAACATACAAAGTGTGTAGTTCACTGACACCATTGCAAATGCTGCAGAATTTAGATGCGTTGGAGTCGGATGCAGGATCAAATATTGAGTTTGAAATCGATGTTCCTGATGAAGTCTTCATTTGACTTCAAGCCTCCGCATTTGATGCCTGAGCATCGCCGCAGAAAAACCAGAACAGAGCCAACTGAGACGGTGATCCCAACTGCCACAGTGAGACAGGAGTCTGGCAGGGATGGCACGGTTTGGGTAGAAAAGAGTGTCGAGTTTATGTGACATGCATATGTTGCAGCACATCAGAGATTGTACTGTTACTCATTAACAGAGAAAAGGAAACAGTAGGTGGGACATGTCTATAGATTAACTCTAAGCATTTATTGCACTCTTGTGTGTCTGCGGGGCATATGGCGGAAAGAGCATGGAGGTGGAGTCATTTTGGTCTGATAGGTATGGGGTGGACTTTTTCCGTGAGCCCATGGCACGCAACCGCTTCAGAGAGATTATGCGGCAGGTGCACACGAAACAATGGCCTTGAAAACTATGTGCAGTGCAACCAATTTGTTTGAGGGGGTAGCTTACACAAAGCCCCGAAGCTGTGTGCTGACTGTGGACCCAAAGCATGAAGAGAAGACAAGATTGATTCATGAGTAAAGACACGCATATAAGGGCACAATACAGTGTCTGACACAATCAACAAATGACCTTTTTATATCTTGTCATTAATATATTTCCACAAATATTTATCTATGCAATTCATCCTTTACAATTGTTCATGCACTGGTGCTTTTGTTTAGGAATACAGCAAATCATTTCACCTGTAACCTGGCTGGTTATATTATTATTATCTTTTTTGTTTCTACTTTGTCAAAAGAAGCTGTAACTGGACTTTATTAATTACTATAACTCTATTACTAATCCAATCTACAAATAAAGTAGATCAAATTGATTACATTGCAATGTTTTTATTGGAAGGGAAACGAAAATAGGCTATAAGCCGACGTTTTTTCTAGGACTTTGTAGAATTATACAAAATATATCCTTGACCATCTAAACAAATAACTATTGTTTTTTTTGTTTTTTATTTATCATTTCCGTGAATATTTCTTCATGCAATTAAACCTTTATAATAGTTTATGCACTATTTATCAAGCGATGGTGTTGATGTTTGCTGCACCTTGCGGGTTGATGTGCATCTGATGCGTATGCTAAAGGAGACGCCCGGCAACGTTCTCTAGCGGGCACTTATAGACTGAAAGGCCAGGCGGTTCTAGTGTTAAACAGTGTGTGGTGGTTCAATCAGCAACAATAATGATTCATATCACAATTAAAACAGACCTGCTACACTTTAGGCGTGGGGGTGACAGAGAAACCCGTTGGGGAGAGAGGGGAAGAGAAAAAGAGAGAGAGAGAACAAGAGAGAGATAAATATTTGAGCGAGTTAGACTAGAGGGAGCGGAAACAGTGGGTTGAGAAAGGCAGACTTCCATGAAAATGAGAAGTTATAATGATTTAATATCATATGTTTGAGCTCTGAGCAACTCCTCCACCCCTACAGGTTTGTTTGCTCTCTCTCTCTCTCTCTCTCTCTCTCTCTCTCTCTCTCTCTCTCTCTCTCTCTCTCTCTCTCTCTCTCTCTCTCTCTCTCTCTCTCTCTCTCTCTCTCTCTCTCTCTCTCTCTCTCTCTCTCTCACATATCCAAAGCTCAGTTGGTAGAGCATGGCGCTTGCATCGCCAGGGTTGTGGGTTTGATTCCCACGGGGGGCCAGTATGAAACATTTATGCACTCACTAACTGTAAGTCGCTCTGGATAAGAGCGTCTGCTAAATGACTAAAATGTAAAATAAATAAACAAACCTATTTTTGATGTGCAGTTTGAAGGTCTATTTAGCGTTTCTATACTGTAGTATTTTTTCATGTAGGTGTGACTTTACTTTTAACTTACTGTACAGTGCATGCCCCAGAGCAGGGCTTGTAAACAACCATCAAGCCTGTGAGTACCGTGCTTACGACTATGGCTGAGGATGAATAGTCCAAAGTCTCTATGAACCTTGGCCCATCAAGTGATGAAAGAACCATAAAGCTAGGATGACGGCAACTCTGTCAGTGCAAGCCAAGTAGAACTAGAACCATAGAATCAGTATTCGAACCGGATTATATTTCTGTTCTTGAACAGTAGCATTGATGTTCAGCCTGTGATTTAACCAGTCTGACAAAGCTGACAGAAAAGTGAGAATGACACATGCTGTGACACTCTGGCTCTATGGACTTTTATTTTAGAGCCAGGGTTGTATTTCTTTTGGTGGTGTTGGGTATGGGTGAGTTTCATTTGTTTGTGTTTTGGTAATTGGTCAATGACTCCCAATCGGAGGTAACGAAAGTGTCAGCTGTCGGCTCGTTATCTCTGATTGGGAGCCATATATATACTGTTGTGTTTCACTGTTGGTTTGTGGGTTTTTGTTCTATGTTCAGTCGATGTACTGAGGACGTTACGGATCGTGTTTTGTTTTGTCAACATTAAAGTCATGTTCACTCCCAACGCTGCGCTTTGGTCCTATTTCATAGACGGTCGTGACAGAAAACCCACCTCAACGAGACCAAGCAGCAGTTGGAATACGAGTGGTGCAGCCAGAAGAGCGAAGGTTGGGAGGGGACTATGGAGGCCTGGTCCACCGAGAGGAGAGACCCCCAGAAAATTTTTAGGGGGGGGCTCACGACGTCGGGGCAGAAGGTGTACGGCCTGGAGGAGTGCAAGAGGTTGGCAGAGATGGCCGCCAGTTTAAGGGGGCCACTGGTTACGAAGGGGATGGAAAGTGTGGAGGTACGGCGAGAGGTACTGGGGGGTGTTTCCAGTCCGGTCCGGCCCGTTCCTGATCCCCGTGTAGGGCCAGGGGTGTGTGTCCCCAGTGCGGTTCTGTCTGTTCCTGCGCCCCGCACCAAGTCTGTGGTGCGTTTCGCCAGCCCAGCCCGGCCTGTCCCTGCTCAACGCACCGAGCCTACGGGGTGCGTCGTCAGCCCTGTCCAGCCAGAGCCGTCCGCCAGACAGGATCAGCCAGAGCCTTCCGCCAGCCATGAGCAGCCAGATCCTTCCGCCAGCCATGAGCAGCCAGATCCTTCCGCCAGCCATGAGCAGCCAGATCCTTCCGCCAGCCATGAGCAGCCAGATCCTTCCGCCAGCCATGAGCAGCCAGATCCGTCAGCCAGCCATGAGCAGCCAGATCCTTCCGCCAGCCATGAGCAGCCAGATCCTTCCGCCAGCCATGAGCAGCCAGATCCTTCCGCCAGCCATGAGCAGCCAGATCCGTCAGCCATCCATGAGCAGCCAGATCCGTCAGCCAGCCATGAGCCGTCCAGCCAGGATCCGCCAGAGCCGTCCAGCCAGGATCCGCCAGAGCCGTCCAGCCAGGATCCGCCAGAGCCGTCCAGCCCGGATCCGCCAGCCAGCCAGGATCCGCCAGAGCCAGCCAGCCAGGATCCGCCATTCAGTCCGGTGCTGCCCCTTAGCCCGGTGCTGCCCCTTAGCCCGGTGCTGCCCCTTAGCCCGGTGCTGCCCCTTAGCCCGGTGCTGCCCCTTAGCCCGGTGCTGCCCCTTAGCCCGGTGCTGCCCCTTAGTCCGGTGCTGCCCCTGAGTCCGGTGATGCCACTTAGTCCAGTGCCGCCCATTAACCCAGTGGGGTGTAGTTGGGGGGTGGTAATGTGGAGGAGGCTAGGGAAGCGGGTGGTGACTAAGGTGGGATGGGGAGCACGACCAGGGGCAGAACCGCCACCGTGGACAGACGCCCACCCAGACCCTCCCCTAGACTGTATGCTGGTACGCCCGGAGTTCGCACCTTTAGGGGGGTACTGTGACACTCTGGCTCCTATGGACTTTTATTTTAGAGCCAGGGTTGTATTTCTTTTGGTGGTGTTGGGTATGGGTGAGTTTCATTTGTTTGTGTTTTTGGTAATTGGTCAATGACTCCCAATCGGAGGTAACGAGTGTCAGCTGTCGGCTCGTTATCTCTGATTGGGAGCCATATATCTACTGTTGTGTTTCACTGTTGGTTTGTGGGTTTTTGTTCTATGTTCAGTCGATGTACTGAGGACGTTACGGATCGTGTTTTGTTTTGTCAACATTAAAGTCATGTTCACTCCAACGCTGCGCTTTGGTCCTATTTCATAGACGGTCGTGACACATGCTGTTGTTTAGTGAGAGTGAAGGAGGCAGCTGAAGCCAGGGAAATAATGAAGACTGACCTTTAAGCTGGGAAACAGGGGGCCTCATCCTCATCTGGAAGATGCCAAAACGCTTTCACTTCCCTGGTGTTTATTTCTCCACTGGCAATATCTTTGCCTGCTTCTGTTTGCTTTCAAGTGTTTCTGAAAGACGAAAATAAACAATAGCTCTCCGAAAGTTCAACCTTCCCAATCAGAAGCAGCAGTCTGAGTATGGTGCTGAAACTCAGATGAAGTACATGTAAATCAAAATGTAAGGTGAATTATCAGGCAATGCTGGTACAGTTTGTCCAATTTCAGGTTGCTATTCTAGCAGCATATTATATTGGTGTAGCCAATCGTGGGAAAATGTATTCCCCTAAAAACATGGCTTGGTCCATGTGATAGTGGAGGTGGTTTCGGAGAAATACAACTAATTTTAAGAGAGAGAGTTCTGAACCCATGAGTCTTTACACTCAATAAATGACACCAATATCTCTGCACTCGATAAAGACTGAGTTCATTCCTAAATAAAAGGCTGGGCGGTCGGAACGATGATCTGTTCCAGTGTGTTCAGAGGACGGTCTGACAGGGACAGTTCTTGTAAGCTAGGCTGACCGTACAGGGGGCCCGTGGGGGCCCGTCAGGCAAACACAAAGCTATCTGCCAGAAAGCACTGTCTCCCTGAGGCCAGACAGAGAGACTCTGCTCCGCCTGCTTCTTCTACGCACCCCTCACACCAAATCCTGAGTAGGTACTATTGAGATTTTCCGCAGCTCTGCTTCTGTTTTTCCCTCTTACTTTCTCCATCCTCCATGTCTCATCTTTCAACATGTATTATTTCTGCCATATTCTCTAGTGTCAACACTGCTGTACCAAATAATGAAGTAAGGCAAAGTATTATCTCCTTTTGTCTACCTGATCAAAATGCTCATACAGAATATTGTCAATGTTGATTGCTGTGGAGTATGAGAAATAATGAAAATGTATGCACTCACTAATGTAGTCGCTCTGGATAAGAGCGTCTGCTGAATGACTAAAATGTCAAATGTAAATGAGTGCATATCTGATAATTGAAAACTCTGTTTAAGTGCACTGAGGCTCACCATAGCCAATTCAAATATATTGTATGCAAATATTCGAGATATCTGCATATGGGGTTTGTATGAAATATATTTTTGATGGTTCTTTTAGTGCCACTGATGATATCAAATTTCAAGCCTGGCTCTGTAGCATCTGTCTCTCTATCTAGCATCTCTGTCTCACTCTCCCTCCCTCACCCTCTTTTTGTATTAGCCCTCTAAGGCTGCTCTCTGAACCTCCCGTTGCCTAATTGTGTTTTTCATTTCAGAATTACCTCAGGAAATTATTATTCCATAGCCAGTCAATAGGCCACAGCTCAATGTTCCTAAAGTCAACTCCAGCAGCAGGAGTTTATTGCATCACCAGCCATGAGACGACTCAGCCAATCAGACATGGGTTCAAATACTATTTTAAATCACCAGACTCGATTGAGCTTGCCTAGTTCAATTAACCAATTGAATAGTTGCAAAAGTGCAAACCCTACCCTTATGTCACTCCAGGCAGGCTAAAAGCAAATGCTCAAAGTATTTGAAAGATTTCCAACAGTATTTGAACCCAGGTCTACAGCCAACTCTGTTCATATGTTCAAACCCTGCCTGAATTACTTTCTCACATTATGAAAAACGACATGCCGAGCCTCCTTCCTTCACCTGTTGAGGCAAAGAATATAAGGAGAGAGAAGAGAATATGAGAGAGAGAGAGGAGATTATGAGAGAGAAGAGAATATGCGGTTGTAACGTCTCGTTCGGAACCGTTATTTCTGACACCCGCTGATTTCAAACACACAGAAACGTTAGCCAGGCGAGACCCAGTCGTTGGTTTGATGTGGAACGGCATTCTCCCACAGCTGATGAACAGCAGGCCGATAAGCCAGCAGCAACAGGGAGCCGGATATAGCAGGAAACAGAAAACCCTGAGGCTGAGGAGTGTAGTGAAAATGTATGGGTTTGGGAGATAGTTTAAGGAGACTGGCTTTGTGAGTGGGCTTTGTGAGTGAGTCTTTACCTGACTGGAGCTTGACCCTGGTCACACCACTGGCCGGGGAAGCCAGCGGTTGCCGTGACGACCGGTGCTGCCTTGCCCACAGGGTTAATGATCAACTTCCTTTTACCACCAGTCAACATCCTAATGAGCCATTAATGGTGTGTTAGCCGAGGTAAAGGACATTGAGTGTATGGGTTTACGCAAAAAGACCGGATATGGAGACTGGAGTGTGCCACTCCACCCAAATTATAATACACACATAAACATAAACACTAGACATACACACACAGACACACACATACACAGAGAGAGGCAGGGTATGTACATGTACTGAGTAGGAGAACAGAACAGTGTAGTGTCAGGACTTGAGCGTAGCATCTAGAGGGTAAACAACAGCATACCATCCTGCATACAACTGCTGGCTTGCCCCCGAAGCTAAGCAGTGTTGGTCCTTGGATGGGAGACCAGATGCTGCTGGAAGTGGTGTTGGAGGACCAGTAGGAGGCACTGTTTCTTCTGGTCTAAAAAGATACCCCAATGCCCCAGGGCAGTGATTGGGGACATTGCCCTGTGTAAGGTGCCGTCTTTCGGATGGGACGTTAAAGGGGTGTCCTAACTCTTGTGGTCACTAAAGATCACATGGCACTTATCGTAAGGGTAGGGCAGTAGAGGCTCCTCAGAGGAGGAAGGGGAGGACCATCTTCCTCAGTGAATTTCATAAAAATTCTAATAGTGAAACATAAAAAAAGTTATCCTTTTTAGATAAAACTATACAACATATATTCACGTCACCAAATAATTGATTAAAACATACAGTTTTGCAATGAAGGTCTACAGTAGCTTCAACAGCACTCTGTAGGGTTTCCGTCCTCCTCTGGGTACATTGACTTCAATACAAAACCTAGGAGCTGTTACAGGATCTATGTCACCATGGGAATGTCCCCCAAGCCAGCAGCCAGAAATCCAGACAGGCAGGCAGGCAGACAGATAGACAGACAGGCAGGCAGACAGGCAGGCAGGAAGGTATTGTAGGCAGGCACACAGACAGACAAACAGGCAGGCACACAGACAAGCAGACAGGCAGGCAGGTTGACAGAATAACAGAGTGGTAGTGTACTGTGTAGAGGAGGGAACACATCCAAATTTCATGTGACTCACCAAAAAGCTCCTGCCAGGACTGATCTTGGATCAGCAGAAGCTGCCTTCCTGTCTGCGCCCATACCATGCCTGACCCAGTTTTTCACCCACTTCTTCATTAGAATTCCAGGGAGGTGAGCTAGCTAGCGCTGCCAGATACTGTACCCCCACTGACAAACCCCCATTACCAGGCAACAGCTAGGCAGCACCTAGGGCTGGGCTGGAGGCATCTAGGGCTGGAGGCACCTAGGGCTGGAGGCACCTAGGGCTGGAGGCACCTAGGGCTGGGCTGGGGGGACTTAGGGTTGGGCGGATTTAGGGCTGGAGGCAACTAGGGCTGGGATGGAGGGGGAGGTCTGACTGGAGATCCCTCTACTCCGTGGGAGTGACACCTACCTCTCCAACTCCCCAGGACAAGGCAACAGCACCCAGGGCTAACGTCTCCCTCCACTCCCCAGGAACAGACACCCAGGGCTGGGCTGGGGTATCTGACTGAGCCCCTGCTGATTAGCGTTGCTGAGGAGGTGGCCAGACAGGTGGCCAGACTGAACGTGGATGTCCTCACATGGTCCGTACTTTCTCCATAGTACAGATGTACAGTGAGGGAAATAAGTATTTGATCCCCTGCTGATTTTGTACGTTTGCCCACTGACAAAGACATGATCAGTCTATAATTTTAATGGTAGGTTTATTTGAACAGTGAGAGACAGAATAACAACAAAAAAATCCAGAAAAACGCATGTCAAAAATGTTATAAATTGATTTGCATTTTAATGAGGGAAATAAGTATTTGACCCCTCTGCAAAACATGACTTAGTACTTGGTGGCAAAACCCTTGTTGGCAATCACAGAGGTCAGACGTTTCTTGTAGTTGGCCACCAGGTTTGCACACATCTCAGGAGGGATTTTTGTTCCACTCCTCTTTGCAGATCTTCTTCAGGTCATTAAGGTTTCTAGGCTGATGTTTGGCAACTCGAACATTCAGCTCCCTCCACAGATTTTCTATGGGATTAAGGTCTGGAGACTGGCTAGGCCACTCCAGGACCTTAATGTGCTTCTTCTTGAGCCACTCCTTTGTTGCCTTGGCCGTGTGTTTTGGGTCATTGTCATGCTGGAATACCCATCCACGACCCATTTTCAATGCCCAGGCTGAGGGAAGGAGGTTCTCACCCAAGATTTGACGGTACATTGCCCCGTCCATCGTCCCTTTGATGCGGTGAAGTTGTCCTGTCCCCTTAGCAGAAAAACACCCCCAAAGCATAATGTTTCCACCTCCATGTTTGACGGTGGGGATGGTTTTCTTGGGGTCATAGGCAGCATTCCTCCTCCTCCAAACACGGCGAGTTGAGTTGATGCCAAAGAGCTCGATTTTGGTCTCATCTGACCACAACACTTTCACCCAGTTCTCCTCTGAATCATTCAGATGTTCATTGGCAAACTTCAGACGGCCCTGTATATGTGCTTTCTTGAGCAGGGGGACCTTGTGGGCGCTGCAGGATTTCAGTCCTTCACGGCGTAGTGTGTTACCAATTGTTTTCTTGGTGACTATGGTCCCTGCTGCCTTGAGATCATTGACAAGATCCTCCCATGTAGTTCTGGGCTGATTCCTCACCGTTCTCATGATCATTGCAACTCCACGAGGTGAGATCTTGCATGGAGCCCCAGGCCGAGGGAGATTGACAGTTATTTTGTGTTTCTTCCATTTGCGAATAATCGCACCAACTGTTGTCACCTTCTCACCAAGCTGCTTGGCGATGGTCTTGTAGCCCATTCCAGCCTTGTGTAGGTCTACAATCTTGTCCCTGACATCCTTGGAGAGCTCTTTGGTCTTGGCCATGGTGGAGAGTTTGGAATCAGATTGATTGATTGCTTCTGTGGACAGGTGTCTTTTATACAGGTAACAAGCTGAGATTAGGAGCACTCCCTTTAAGAGTGTGCTCCTAATCTCAGCTCGTTACCTGTATAAAAGACACCTGGGAGCCAGAAATCTTTCTGATTGAGAGGGGGTCAAATACTTATTTCCCTCATTAAAATGCAAATCAATTTATAACATTTTTGACATGCGTTTTTCCGGATTTTTTTGTTGTTATTCTGTCTCTCACTGTTCAAATAAACCTACCATTAAAATAATAGACTGATAATTTTTTTGTCAGTTGGCAAACGTACAAAATCAGCAGGGGATCAAATACTTTTTTCCCTCACTGTAGATTATAGATGAAAAAGTGCTGACTCAGTCAAAAGCTGCACACTGGATGTCTGGTATGTGAGTTTCGGGTTTGGAAGACAGAGCCAGGCACAGATGGAAGGCCAGTAGGACTGGAGCAGAAGAACGGGTCAGAACAGACGCTGGCATTTCCTCAAGGCCCACTTCTTGGCAGCGCAAAATAAACAACTAACATCAAAACAGACTATAAAACGTTCTGTATTCTGTGGGGCAGTTATTTAAAAATAAATGGAAATTACCAAAGAGTTACGATTGCATCACATTTAGGGCCTATCTATACAGTTTAATTTATAACTAGCATAAATTATGCTTTCATGGACGTGGTTAAGGCTAATGAGAAGATAGGGAATACACATTGCTGCTAGTTATTTGCAGTAATACTGTCTAATTAGACATTAACACCATGTTTTAACGTGATTAAAACAGGGCCGTAGCTGAGGTCAGTAGTCTTAACTTTACACAACATGTCTCATAGATCCCTGTTGCCATTTCACCTTGGTTTTAACTGCAATATTACATGATCAGTATGCCAATGAACTCAAAATAACTGCCAATTGGCGTCCTTATCATTCAAATGGTCCAGAACAATGCCTCGCTCTAAATGAACTACGGAGATGGCTAAATGACCAGAGCACCACCTGGAATTGGCTAAACTGCATTGACACTTGGATTGGCGCTGGTGCTATGGTCATATGACATGTGTTTGGCCATGCACACCAGCGGTGGGTTTGGCCTTCGAAAGAGCAATGCATATGCAGAAAATACCTAATCTCTACTGTAAAATATGCTTCCACTGGTCCTGGGCTCTTGTTAAGGTCAACAGCATCATGAACTTTACCCAGTACCAGGACATTTTAGTTAAAAACCTGGTTGCCTCTTCCGGGAGGCTGAAACTTGACCCTAAGTGGATCTTCATAACCCCAAGCACACATAAAAATCAACAAAGAAATTGTTAATTGACCACAAAAATCTACATTTTTCAATGGCCATCTCAGTCTCCAGACTTGAACCCCATTTAAAACCTATGACTTGAATTGAAGAGGGCAGTCCATAAGCGCAGATGAAGGATATCAAGGATCTGTAAAGATACCGTATGGAGGAATGGTCTAAGATCCCTCCCAATGTGTTCTCCAATCTGCCGTTATCCTCGCAAAGGGAGAGTGCTGGAGTATTGAGATTTCTTGTTATTGCTTGTGTAACAGATGTATATCGTACTCTCCTTGCGTTGTGTTTTCTCTTAATAAATCACATCAGCCAGTGGTCCCAGTTGAGCATCATTTATTTCTGTTGTTAAATGGGAAACAGCACGTTAGTTGTGCAGGGCTTAACGATATGGATGGCTGTCGATGGCAAAATCCCTTGCATCACATTTTCATACTGGGCGAACAAAATACAAAAATACAATATAAAATATAACATGTGTAAATACCTGTTGTTAAACGGGAAACAGCACGTTAGTTGTGCAGGCCTTAACGATATGGATGGCTGTCGATGGCAAAATCCCTTGCATCACATTTTCATACTAGGCGAACAAAATACAAAAATACAATACAAAATATAACATGTGTAAATACCTGTTGTTAAACGGGAAACAGCACGTTAGTTGTGCAGGCCTTAATGATATGGATGGCTGTCGATGGCAAAATCTGTAGCATGAAGGCAACTGTGTTAGCAGTGGGCTTATGTGACCATTATGTCGGTGTATGCTAGCTAACACACTTATCTACAGCAATCATATGCCAAAGCACATCCCAGAAAGCCCCTCAATCCCTAACAGGTACCATACAGTGGGGAAAAAAAGTATTTAGTCAGCCACCAATTATGCAAGTTCTCCCACTTAAAAAGATGAGAGAGGCCTGTAATTTTCATCATAGGTACACGTCAACTATGACAGACAAAATGAGAAAACAAATTCCAGAAAATCACATTGTAGGATTTTTTATGAATTTATTTGCAAATTATGGTGGAAAATAAGTATTTGGTCAATAACAAAAGTTTCTCAATACTTTGTTATATACCCTTTGTTGGCAATGACACAGGTCAAACGTTTTCTGTAAGTCTTCACAAGGTTTTCACACACTGTTGCTGGTATTTTGGCCCATTCCTCCATGCAGATCTCCTCTAGAGCAGTGATGTTTTGGGGCTGTCGCTGGGCAACACGGACTTTCAACTCACTCCAAAGATTTTCTATGGGGTTGAGATCTGGAGACTGGCTAGGCCACTCCAGGACCTTGAAATGCTTCTTACGAAGCCACTCCTTCGTTGCCCGGGCGGTGTGTTTGGGATCATTGTCATGCTGAAAGACCCAGCCACGTTTCATCTTCAATGCCCTTGCTGATGGAAGGAGGTTTTCACTCAACATCTCACGATACATGGCCCCATTCATTCTTTCCTTTACACGGATCAGTCGTCCTGGTCCCTTTGCAGAAAAACAGCCCCAAAGCATGATGTTTCCACCCCCATGCTTCACAGTAGGTATGGTGTTCTTTGGATGCAACTCAGCATTCTTTGTCCTCCAAACACGACGAGTTGAGTTTTTACCAAAAAGTTCTATTTTGGTTTCATCTGACCATATGACATTCTCCCAATCCTCTTCTGGATCATCCAAATGCACTCTAGCAAACTTCAGACGGGCCTGGACATGTACTGGCTTAAGCAGGGGGACACGTCTGGCACTGCAGGATTTGAGTCCCTGGCGGCATAGTGTGTTACTGATGGTAGGCTTTGTTACTTTGGTCCCAGCTCTCTGCAGGTCATTCACTAGGTCCCTCCGTGTGGTTCTGGGATTTTTGCTCACCGTTCTTGTGATCATTTTGTCCCCACGGGGTGAGATCTTGCGTGGAGCCCCAGATCGAGGGAGATTATCAGTGGTCTTGTATGTCTTCCATTTCCTAATAATTGCTCCCACAGTTGATTTCTTCAAACCAAGCTGCTTACCTATTGCAGATTCAGTCTTCCCAGCCTGGTGCAGGTCTACAATTTTGGTTCTGGTGTCCTTTGACAGCTCTTTGGTCTTGGCCATAGTGGAGTTTGGAGTGTGACTGTTTGAGGTTGTGGACAGGTGTCTTTTATACTGATAACAAGTTCAAACAGGTGCTATTAATACAGGTAACGAGTGGAGGACAGAGGAGCCTCTTAAAGAAGAAGTTACAGGTCTGTGAGAGCCAGAAATCTTGCTTGTTTGTAGGTGACCAAATACTTATTTTCCACCATAATTTGCAAATAAAATCTACAATGTGATTTTCTGGATTTTTTTCTCTCAATTTGTCTGTCATAGTTGACGTGTACCTATGATGAAAATTACAGGCCTCTCTCATCTTTTTAAGTGGGAGAACTTGCACAATTGGTGGCTGACTAAATACTTTTTTCCCCCACTGTATACCCACACAGGTATAAATCAGTAACGTACAGCAACCTTGTACACATTGTAAAATATAAAACAGTATTCAGAACATGACCTACCCCTTGCATCACATTTTCATACTGGGAAGACCTGACGTTCACGATCTCCCCCTAGCTGCAAGCGGGGCCAATCACAACACGCCTTATTATCATCAGAGTTGAACCAACCAATAAGAATGCTTGAACATTAAATACACATTTCTTTAGAGGCAAGTGGAAACATAACCAACCCTGTTACACTTGTTCATTCTTAAAAGTATTTTGTTGGCACAAAACTACCTCCATAATTCCAATCATTTGTATGGGTTACATTTAGACGAGTCCCATGCCACTTCTGGGGGTCGTAGAGCGAAACGGAGAACACCATCGGGTTCGTGAGAGTCTCTCCTTTTTTTTTTTTCGTTTGTTGCGAAGTGCGAGATCCCACAGATTTTGCCATGGTTCCGGTGCTTTCTTCAATTCCAAGCTGCTTTCAAACACCGACCTCAACTGGACACCATACTTACAAATATAGTTAGGATTTTGTACAAAATATTTCACCTAGTAGCTTAGCTTAGCAGGTAGAGTAGGGAACTATGGAACATTCAGGGACGTGAGGGTATGAGGTCAAACTCTGTTAAAGGCACACTATTTAGAAAATGGTTTTATGTGAAACCATACTTTCTGCACTGTTGTTCAATTAATTCGTGTTATTTAGTGTAGTATAAGCTTCTGTCTTAAGCATCCTAAATAATGCCATAGATTACATTTTTTTTAAATAGTCAACTTAAAAGCAAAAGGAGAAACATGATATAAGATGCACACCTGATATTCCAAGTGATTATAGGCTACTAAAGCCAACAACTTACTGCTGTGCCACAGAGTTTTGCTGAGAAGAAAAACGTCTCTGATAATCACACGCTGCTGTTTATTGTTGACCAGTAGGTGTCACTAAGGTGCATTGTGAACAGAAAAAGAAGTGCAGAGTAATTAACCGTTTTTCACCACATTTTGGTGAAAGTGCCGGAGCCTCAGAAAGCCTCAGTTTCCCATCACTATGCTCGCCCTCATGCTGGTGGCACCAGCCCCCGGTCATGGACCGGGGTTGAGCTGGCCCGCCGTTGTGCAGAAAGCCTGGCGGGTGACTCGATGGGGAGGAGGACAGGGTGGTGGGTCAATGGCTCAGCATGAACTAGCAGTACATACTGTTTGTTAGGCAGATGTACAAAGGAGTTCTTCATCTTCTTCTGTGGGTTTTATGGCAAACTACAACTCAAAAAGGTATTACTGCCACCAACGGGACACGGTAAAAAAAGAAAAGAAAAGGTACAAATAAAACCAATACGTGACTAACTTAATCCACCCAAAATAAAAATAAAAATAAAATAAAATAAAAAAATAACACTGACAAAACCAAACCTCACACTTCTTCCTTCCATCTACACATCTCCCTTCTCATGCTCTAAGACCTGAGAGGGAGGTACGGCTTGTGACCATACTCCATGCAACTCCTCCGCCGAGAAGTCTTTCAGTTCCAGGAACTTTTCCGCCGCATCCACATGATTTATCTATTTTCCTGGACTTCCTCTCCACCTTGGCAGTGCCATTAATCACCATAGTTATAAAGGCTACAAAGTCCACCGTCTTAACCTGCAGCCTTCAGTGAAGGCCTATCCACCACCACGGACTCTTCCGGAGCACCATTTTAACCCTCAACCCTTTTAACAGCCGCTGCATATGAAATGCTCTGGACAGCCCTCACTTTGGCCACCTCATTCTCTTTCACCCTTGTGGGTCATTCCAAAGACGTGGCTTCATGGTTCTCACCACAATTGCAACATGTCACATTTTCATCACTTTTATAACACATGATACAATCTTTTCCACAACTTGGACATCTCAGCTTCTCCCTTCTGCAAACACTTGAAGCATGTCCAAAAGCTTCACGGTGATCACACTGCATTGGTCTTGGAACAAATGCGCTGACTCTAGTTTATATATCCCAACTACACTTGAGTAGGGAGAGATTCCATATAAAAAAAACTAAAGAACAGAGATACTCTTCACTTTCTTTTCCGAAGAGACACACAGGACACAAACTTCTCAAATCGGGTGAGACGCATCACACGCCCCTTCTGATCCTCACAGCCTTCACTTTACCCAGCACTCTCTCCACCAGTTTGGATATCTCAAATGGATTCTTCAAAATTGGTAATACAATTAGCTGCTCCTAATTAACAAAACATACTCCTACAAGATAAGAAGGAACATTCTCACCACTGTATGCTACTTTGCTCAATTTTCTATTCTTTTGGACAATATTCAAATTCTCCAATATTTTTTTTCTTCTATTTTATTATTTATTTATTTATTTATTTTATTATTATTATTATTATTATATATATTTTTCCTACAGAGGTGTGACGATGGATGCCGTTTAAATAGTATGAGGGGGGTTGATTAAGCAAGGGTATTCAGGTGAGTGAGGCAGGCTTGTGGCTAATGAAGATTGGATGCAGGTGAACAGATTGGCATGGTCACAGCTCTATGTCCATATATGGAGTTCCTTGCTAATAGTCCGCATTCTAATATGGGTGTCTGGGACCATAAATGGATTTCCTGTTACAGGGCCACGGTCCAAAATGAATGTCGGTGCCCATATATGGAAGTTCACGCTGTGGATTAGATGTGTCATCTAAAGTTTAAAGCTCTCCTCCCGAAACTGCGTTATAAACTACACTTAGACAGCACAGGGCCAGAGCTGGAGATTACAACCACTTTCATTTGTACAGAAGCACCCAATGGTAGTCTAAGTCTATTGTAGCTCTGTAATTGTCTGTAGTCTTCCTTTTGTCTATTTCTTTCATTTTCCTTTATCTTTCTTACCCCCCCCACACACACACACACACCACATTTGTCTATTGGAGTCCCTTTCGCCCTGCTCTCTGTGCCGTGCAGTCAGTGTTGTTTGGTGCGGGGGCCGGTACCTCCACTTATGAGGGCCTTGGCGGGGCCTGGGGGGGTTGGGGACAAGATGCTGATGGGGGTCTTAAAATTCACTACCAGGCCAGCTAGCACACGTATGCACACACACACACACACACAGTAGCCCAGGCAAGCCAGCCTGACGGACACACTGCTCGCCCACCCTGCTCTCACAAGTCTCTCAGTGCTGAGAAATTGCTTGCTCTCTAATGTCCAACCCCCAGTTTTACACCTTCTATTTTTAGAAACAGACAGTCCAGGGACACGCTTCAAACTAAAAAGCACCCCACATTCTAATGTTCGTTTTGGTTTGGTTTTCATGGCAGATGCCAATGGTTTAGGGATTCTGCTTTGAATGCTTTTGGATGCCACTGCACATTTGCATTTATTCCCTATCTCTCACACACAAGCACACACACACTGACATTCTGCACCATAGCAGACTCACGCATGAGTAGCGTGTGTGTGTGCGTGTGCGTGTGCCTGTGAGAGATGCACTTTTCGTGTTCAAACAGCTCTCCCCCTCGCTTTCCACTTTTCAAAGCTTCTGCAGAGGTATCCTTCAAAAGCGCTTTGATTACCAGGCAAACCAATATCTAGCCAGTCAGGCAACAGGCATCAGACACAGACACACAAACACACACACACACACACACACACATACACATACACACAAACCATCAGTAGTACGGCTCATATCATATTTCCCTCTGCACAATCACAATCTGCACACAGTGAAGCACAACATGCAGAGTCTGTTTCAATGGGACTGGAATCCTGCACAGTTACATAAGAGTCAGTAGCCTAGAATCCTGATGTCTTTGTCGCTGAACATGTGAGAGAGAGAGAGAGAGAGAGAGAGAGAGAGAGAGAGAGAGAGAGAGAGAGAGAGAGAGAGAGAGAGAGAGAGAGAGAGAGAGAGAGAGAGAGAGAGAGAGAGAGAGAGAGAGAGAGAGAGAGAGAGAGAGAGAGAGAGAGAGAGAGAGAGAGAGAGAGAGAGAGAGAGAGAGAGAGAGAGAGAGAGAGAGAGAGAGAGACACACTCTGGACACCACCAGGCTAGATAGCCACAGAAGACTAGATCCATTGATCCGTCTAGGACAGCAGCAGTGGGGCCCTCATCATGGAGCTCAGTGGATCTAGTGTTCCATCCTTGTCTTTTAACATGAGGCTAATAAAGAACCTGTTTTACCTGGTGTGTGGAATATCCCAGCTTATCAATAACTAATCAATAGGCTTAATTGATTAGTTACTGTAGTGTACGTGACAGGGAAAACAACAGCAAGCAGACGGATTGAGGGGCTTGACGACTGGCTTGGCTTGGCTTGATACTAACTGTCTGTTTGGCTCAGATTGAGGGGCTTGATACTTACTGTCTGTTTGGGCTCAGATTGAGAGGCTTGACACTAACTGTCTGTCTTGGCTCAGATTGAGGGGCTTGACACTAACTGTCTGTTTGGGCTCAAATTGAAGGGCTTGATAGGGGTTGATACATATTCAGAGATATTGATGTTATTGATGTCTTGAAGACATTGATATGGCTTCCCTTTGTATATGTGATAGAATGATTTTGTACTCGTTAGGCGCAAGTAAAGATGTTTGTAGGGGTTAGTGAGGCTGTCAGTGGATCAGTAATTAGCTCAATGTTTGATGGCTGACGGCACTGCACATCTAAGAGAGAGAGAGAGTGAGAGCAAGAGAGAGAGAGAGAGAGAGAGAGAGAGAGAGAGAGAGAGAGAGAGAGAGAGAGAGAGAGAGAGAGAGAGAGAGAGAGAGAGAGAGAGAGAGAGAGAGAGAGAGAGAGAGAGAGAGAGAGAGAGAGAGAGAGAGAGAGAGAGAGAGAGAGAATTTGAGACACTTGGTTAATCTGTTTGGTAGGTTACACACTATTTTTTTTTTGTCTGCTCTCTCTCATCTCTTATCACATGGGCAAAATTGTGATGTAGATATTTGAGGGGGACAAACTGGGGGGTCCAGGGGTCCTCCCCCAGAATTTGTTTTTATTTTATCAAAAGCATTTCCTGCAATTCTACACAGTTTGACATGCTATAGAGTTAGAGCTTAACCACATAGTCCTCAAATGTCTCTGTATACACACATCATGTGCACACGTCCGTAACGCAGGGAAAAGCAGGTCCAATGACTAAGTTAAGAAAGATAATAAAGAGCCTGACGCAGTTCAGACACCCGGCGTACAAATGTATATCATGTGTAAAAAGGAGGCCTGGGTCATTAAATATACAGTCCATGTATTGAATACATATTTCATGCAGTGTTTGCAAACTAAGTTGTGATAACATCCCATGGGTTATAGATCTAACATGGCCTTCACGGGTCACTGTCCCAACACTGATTATTAATGTCCAGACTAAACTAGCTAGGGGTGTTACAATTAGTTTATTATTATCATGTACTTATCAATTTAGGACACAATACAGGCACGCACGCATGCACGTGCACCCCCCCACACACACACACAAACACATCAAGGGAATAACAAGAACAGAACACTGTGGCTTTCTAACTTGTTGTTTCTCTTGACACCCTTTCAACTGCCATTTTAAAAACCTAATTTCACTCTAGTCACCGACTGAAGTACAGCGCTTTGATTCCAGAGCCTGGACAATTGTCACGATCGTCGTTAGATGAAGCGGACCAAGGCGCAGCGTGGTAAGCGTACATACTTTATTACGTGTTGTACACAACTCACGAACAAAACAACAAACCAAACCAAACGATACGTGAAGTCCTAGGTTAACACCAAAACAAACCTTACGGAACAAGATCCCACAATAAACAGTGCCAAACAGGCTGCCTAAGTATGGTCCCCAATCAGAGACAACAAGCTACAGCTGCCTCTGATTGGGAACCACCCTGGCCAACATAGAAATACACGAACTAGAACACAACCTAGAAAACTAAACAATGAAACCTACACACCCTGGCTCAACATATAAGAGTCCCCAGAGCCAGGGCGTGACAACAATACTTAGGGGGCTGTTGTCAAGAGCACCTCAGCTTTTGTTCATATGTATTCATTCATCCAGTCAACTGTTGCCCAATATACTTTTTCTTGCACAATACAGGTTCAGCAGACCCACTTTAAATGTGCTTTTAGAGGCCATTCAATTCAATTTTCATCCCCAAAACAAAAACTGTATCAGTAACCGACTTACAACAGAAATATCAAATCTAACATTACGCATTAATGGTGTTGATAAATGTACTACAGAAGCACTGAATAATCTAGACGCAGTTTGAGGAACTTATTCAGGAAAGATCGGGTTTCACTTATCTAAAAACCAGAGCAAGTTTTTCCTAAACCTTCAATATAGAAACGCGACCAAACATAACCCACAGAAAATAGTTACAAACGATGGAGAAAGCCTTATCACACCAAAGGAGATTTTGAATGAGAAAGTAAAATATTTTCAACAAATGTTCTCTTGTCAAGTTCCTGATGAGTTTTGTGATATCCTTCTCCCCAAAAATAATGTTAAACAATCGCTGACACAAACAAAAACTTGTGAAGGCCTAATTACACAGGATGAATTATGGTTGGCATTTGATTCCTTTGAGACTGGGAAACTCCTTGCCTTGATGGCATTCCAATAGAGACACAGTATATCAAACTTTTTATGAACTACTGAATGATCCATTACAATCATGTTTTAATTACTCGTAAATAAAGGGCAGACTGTCAGACACACAAAAAGAGGAACTGATCTCTCTCCTACTGAAGCAGGAGCCAGGGGGGCAATACAAAGACACAGTCTTGTTAAAAAGAGGCGTAAAACAAGGTTGCCCTCTGTCACCATACTTCCATTGCCTTCAGAAAGTATTCACACGCCTTGACTTTTCCACATTTTGTTGTGCCACAGCCTGAATTTAAATTGAGATTTTGTGTCACTGGCCTACACACAATTCCCCATAATGTCAAAGTGGAATTATGTTTTTAGAATGTTTTACAAATTCATTCAAAATGAAAAGCTGAAATGTCTTGATAAGCCTAAATAAGTTCAGGAGTAAAGATTTGCTTAACAAGTCACATAATAAGTTGCATAGACTCACTCTGTGTGCAATAATGGTATTTAACATGATTTTTGAATGACTACCTCATCTGTACCCAACACATACTATTATCTGGAAGGTCCCTCAGTCGGGCAGTGAATTTCAAACACAGATTCAACCACAAAGACCAGTTAGGTTTTCTAATGCCTCGCAAAAAGGGCACTTATTGGTAGATGGGTAAAAAAAATAAAAAATAACATTGAACATCCCTTTGAGCATGGTGAAGTTATTAATTAAACTTTGGATGGTGTATCAATACACCTAGTCACTACAAAGATACAGGCGTCCATCCTAGCTCAGTTGCCAGAGAGGAAGGAAATCTCTCAGGGACTTTAAAACAGTTACAGAGTTTAATGGCTGTGATAGGAGAAAACTGAGGATGGATCAACAACATTGTAGTTACTCCACAATATTAACCTAAATGACAGAGAAGGAAGCTTGTACAGAATCAAAATATTCCAAAACATGCATCCTGGTTGCAACAACGCCCTAAAGTAAAACAGAAAAAAAAATGGCAAAGAATACAAAGCATTATGTTTGGGGCAAATCCAACACAACACATCACTGAGTACCACTCTTCATATTTTCAAGCATGGTGGTGGCTGCATCATGTTATGGGTATGCATGACATTGGAGTTTTTTAGGATGAAAAGAAACGGAATAGAGCTAAGCACAGGCAAAATCCTAGAGGAAAACCTGGTTCAAGTTTCTTACCAAGACGACATTGAATGTTCCTGAGTGGCCTTTTGCTTAAATCGGCTTGAAAAACTATAGCAAGACTTGCAAATGGCTGTCTAAAAATGATCATCAACCAACCTGACAGAGCTTGAATAATTTGTAAAAGAATAATGTGCAAATATTGTACAATCCAGGTGTGCAAAGCTCTTAGAGAATTACCCTGAAAGACTCACAGGTGTAATCGCTGCCAAAGGCGATTCTAATGTGTATTGAATCAGGGGTATGAATAATTATGTAAATTAGATATTTCTGTATTTCATGTTTAATACATTTTCAAAAATGTCTAAAAACATGTTTTCACTTTGTCATTATGATATATTGTGTGTAGATGGGTGAGAAAAAATATATATTTAATACCTTTTGAATTCAGACAGTAACACAACAAAATGTGGAATAAGTGAAGGGGTATGAATACTTTCTGAAGGCACTGTATATGGCCTTCGCTTGACTGGATTCATAAACATAGACTGGCTGTACAGGGGCCAACCCTTAGATGTAACAACAGCTTGAACTCTTAGAATAAAGGGTTCCAAAAGGGTTCTTCGGCTGTCCCTATAGGAGAACCCGTTTTGGGGTTCCATGTAGAACCATCTGTGTAAAGGGTTCTACATGGAACTCAAAAGGGTTTTACCCTCATAAAAAAAAACATTATTGTAAGGAAAAAGAGGAGGAGAAAGAGAGGAAGAGAGGGAGAGAGGGAGAGAGGGAGAGCAGTGAGTGGTATCATAGGGAATGTTAGAGACATCAATTACTTCAGTACAGTCATGTCTGAATCTGTATCACATTACGGAGTCAGTAATGAGGAGAGAGAGAGAGAAACAGAGAGAGCGAGAGAGAGAGAGAGATAGAGAGAGACAGAGAGAGGGAGCGAGAGAGAGAGACAGAGACAGAGACAGAGACAGAGACAGAGAGTGGTGTTGATGGTATCCTCAATGAAATGATAAAATATTCAGACCACAAATTCCAATTGGCTATACTTAAACTCTTTAACATCATCCTTAGCTCTGGCATCTTCCCCAATATTTGGAACCAAGGACTGATCACCCCAATCCACAAAAGTGGAGACAAATTTGACCCCAATAACTACCGTGGGATATGCGTCAACAACAACCTTGGGAAGATCCTCTGCATTATCATTAACAGCAGACTAGTTCATTTCCTCAGTGAAAACAATGTACTGAGCAAATGTCAAATAGGCTTTTTACCAAATTACCGTACGACAGACCACGTATTCACCCTGCACACCCTAATTGACAAACAAACAAACCAAAACAAAGGCAAAGTCTTCTCATGCTTTGTTGATTTCAAAAAAGCTTTTCACTCAATTTGGCATTAGGTTCTGCTATACAAATTGATGGAAAGTGGGGTTGGGGGGGAAACATACGACATTATAAAATCCATGTACACAAACAACAAGTGTGCGGTTAAAATTGGCAAAAAACCCACGTTTCTTTCCACAGGGCCGTGGGGTGAGACAGGGATGCAGTTTAAGTCCCACCCTCTTCAACATATATATCAACGAATTGGCGAGGGCACTAGAACAGTCTGCAGCACCCGGCCTCACCCTACTAGAATCTGATGTAAAATGTCTAATTTTTGCTGATGATCTGGTGTTTCTGTCACCAACCAAGGAGGGCCTACATCAGCACCTAGATCTTCTGCACAGATTCTGTCAGACCTGAGCCCTGACAGTAAATCTCAGTAAGACAAAAATAATGGTGTTCCAAAAAAGGTCCAGTTGCCAGGACCACAAATACAAATTCCATTTAGACACCGTTGCCCTAGAGCACATAAAAACTATACATACCTCGGCCTAAACATCAGCGCCACAGGTAACTTCCACAAAGCTGTGAATGATCTGAGAGACAAGGCAAGAAGGGCCTTCTACACCATCAAAAGGAACATAAAATTCTACATACCAATTAGGATCTGGCTAAAAATACTTGAATCAGTTATATAACCTATTGCCCTTTATGGTTGTGAGGTCTGGGGTCCGCTCACCAACCAAGAATTCACAAAATGGGACATAATGATCAAAATCCAGAAAAGAGCCGTTAAATTCTATAACCACTTAAAAGGAAGCGATTCTCAAACCTTCCATAACAAAGCCATCACCTACAGAGAGATTAACTTGGAGAAGAGTCCCCTAAGCAAGCTGGTCCTGGGGCTCTGTTCACAAACACAAACAGACCCCACAGAGCCCCAGGACAACAACACAATTAGACCCAACCAAATCATGAGGAAACAAAAATATAATTACTTGACACATTGGAAAGAATTAACAAAAAAACTGAGCAAACTAGAATGCTATTTGGCCCTAAATAGAGAGTACACAGAGGCAGAATACCTGGCCACTTTGACTGAACCAAACTTAAGGAAAGCTTTGACTATGTACAGACTCAGTGAGCATAGCCTTGCTATTGAGATAGTCCGTCGTAGGCAGACCTGGCTCTCAAGAGAAGACAGGCTATGTGCACACTGCCCACAAAATGAGGTGGAAACTGAGCTGCACTTCATTTACATTTTAGTCATTTAGCAGACGCTCTTATCCAGAGCGACTTACAGTTAGTGAGTGCATACATTCTTTTTTTTATACCCCCCGTGGGAAACGAACCCACAACCCTGGCGTTGCAAACGCCATGCTCTACCAACTGAGCTACATCCCTGCCGGCCATTCCCTCCCCTACCCTGGGCCAATTGTGCGCCACCCCATGGGTCTCCCGGTCGCGGCCGGCTACGACAGAGCCTGGATTCGAACCAGGATCTCTACCACTGCGCCACTCAGGAGGTGGCGCATTTCCTAACCTCCTGCCAAATGCATGACCATATCAGAGACACATACTGTATTTCCCTCAGATTACACAGATCCACAAAGAATTCGAAAACATACCCAATTTTGATAAACTCCGTTATCTACTGGGTGAAATACCACAGTGTGCCATCACAGCAGCAGGATTTGTGACCTGTTGCCACAAGAAAAGGGCAACCAGTGAAGAACAAACACCATTGTAAATACAAGCCATATTTATGTTTATTTATTTTCCCATTTGTACTTTAACTATTTGCACATTGTTACAATACTGTATATAGACATAATATGACATTTGAAATGTCTTTATTCTTTTGGAACTTCTGAGTGTAATGCTTACTGTTAATATTTATTGTTTATTTCACTTTTGTTTACCATCTACTTCACTTGCTTTGGCAATGGTAACATATGTTTCCCATGCCAATAAAGCCCTTAAATTGAAATTGAATTGAATTGAAATTTAATTGAGAGAGAGACAGAGAGATAGAGACAGAGACAGAGAGAGAGAGAGAGAGAGAGAGAGAGAGGGAGAGAGAAGCAGAGAGAGAGAGAGAGAGAGAGAGAGAGAGAGAGAGACAGAGACGAGAGAGAGAGAGAGAGAGAGAGAAGAGAGAGAGAGGAAAGAGCGAGAGAGAGAGAGAGAGAGAGAGAGAGCAGAGACAGAGGGGAGAGAGAGAGAGAGAGAGAGAGAGAGAGACAGAGAGACAGAGAAAGAGGGTGTCAGAAAGAGAGGAAAGCGAGAGAGAAGAGAAAGAGAGAGATCAATGCAATTAGCAGGTCTTGCTTTTTAATATGGAAACTGTATCCAGGCAACAGCTAGCAAGGAGCTAGAAGTGATCAACTAGACGCTGATTATTTAAGAAACCAATGACTGGATGTTTACTTGCCCGTCTCAGGACTGTAATGGGATCAGTTTCCATGTGGATTTGCTGTTAAACATCTCTACATGGGGCGGCGTGCAATTGGCCCAGCGTCGTCCAGGGTAGGGGAGGGAATGGCTGGCAGGGATGTAGCTCAGTTGATAGAGCATGGCGTTTGCAACGCCAGGGTTGTGGGTTCGATTCCCACAGGGGGTATGAAAAATAATAATGTATGCACTAACTGTAAGTCGCTCTGGATAAGAGCGTCTGCTAAATGACTAAAATGTAAATGTAAAATGTACATCACAAGGAGAGTGGCCACACAGATTCCTGTGTCTCCTGGTTGGCATTATTGTTAGCGTAGCCTAACGTTACATTAGCGAGTGATTAAGATAACTTGATGGATTTCCTCAGTTGACTGATGGGCTGATCCCTTTGAACAGTACTTAACCTACACATACACACATACACACACACACACTTTCTCTCTCTCTCCCATATACACACCTGATGCCTGCTCCTCTCCCCAGGCCAGTGATCAGTGAGGGCCATCTGGTTGTCCTCTGAGAGTTCTCTGAGTGTTCAGTGTGCCCCCAGGGAGTCCTATCCCAGGCAGCCCAAATAGGCCTAGTGCTACAACATCCAACCACACTGAGCTTGTGCCCCAAATGGCACCCTATTCCCTTTATAGTGCACTACTTTTCTCATCCCCTATAGGTCAAATATAGTGAACTATATAGGGAATAGGTTGTCATTTGGGACACACTCTGGGAGATATGAGGAGATGTAAGGAGATAGCACAACCTTAACTGGTACATTGAGGGATGGCTAAACTCACTGGCTCCATCAGATCAGAGCTGCCAGCTATGCTTTACCTCCCACCTTACCTCCCACCCTGCCTCCCACCCTACCTCCCACCCTGCCTCCCACCCTGCCTCCCACCCTACCTCCCACCCTGCCTCCCACCCTGCCTCCCACCCTGCCTCCCACCCTACCTCCCACCCTGCCTCCCACTCTACCTCCCACCCTGCCTCCCACCCTACCTCCCACCCTGCCTCCCAACCTGCCTCCCACCTTACCGCCCACCCTGCCTCCCACCCTGCCTCCCACCCTACCTCCCACCCTGCCTCCCACCCTACCTCCCACCCTACCTCCCACCCTACCCCCCACCCTGCCTCCCACCCTACCTCCCACTCTGCCTCCCACCCTGCCTCCAGTTTTTGGCTTCTATCTGACTGTGAGTTTCTGTCTCCTTTTTCTCGTTCCCACTCAGCCTCTCTCTCTCTCTCTCTCTTTCTCTCTCACACACACACACACAGACACAGAGAGAGAGAGAGAAGGGTGAGAAAGATGTGGAAAAGAAAATGAGAGGTTATCCTCTCTCTCTCTCTTTCTCTCTCTCTTTCTCTCTACACACACATTCATCACCCCCCCAACACACCCCCTCACACATAATCAGGTGTGTTGACATCCTGTTTATGAACATGTCTCATGGATTTGATTAGTTCCCTCCTTCCTTCTCCCCACACTTCATTACAGCTCTCAAATCAATTTAGTGCCTCCATCAAACATCTATCTACACAGTACACAGAGCACACAGCAGAATCCAGCACTCTCCCCTCCAGTACCATTACACAGTGAAATATTTAAACAAGCAGCTCCCACAGGAGCCCTGTGATCAATTGATCAATATGAACACCCGGGCAGAAAGTAATACTCAAAAGGAATATTCTTCCATTTGATTGCCGCAGGAAAACATTTTCATGAATAGAGAAGGGACAGATTACATTTTCCAGTCAGCCTAACACACACACACCCGAAGAGACAGGCACATAACACACAAGTGAGTGAACCAACACATACACTTCCTCCCTCTCCACGAGAAGAGACCAGACACATCAACACAACAAATGGAGGTTCAAGCCAGGGCATGTTTGTCCCTGCATGAGGCATTGTTAGTGGAATTACCAAATCTGTTCTGGGTTTTCAATGAAACTCTAATGAAAGAACAGGACATTTTAGCATGTCTGTTTACATTGGGCCGTCCCCTTATGTTTCTCTTTCTCAGCTTGTCTGAAGATTACATTTACATTTTAGTCATTTAGCAGACTCTCTTACCCAGAGCAACATACATGAGCAATCAGGGTTACGTTTCTTGCTCAAGTGCACATTGACAGATTATTCACCTAGTGGGCTCAGAGATTCAAACCAGTGACCTTTCGGTTACTTGCCCACCGCTCTAACCACTAGGCTACATGCTGCCCCAGCTCTTGTTATGATTAATTTCCCATTCCTGGTGCACAGTAAGGATGTCCCAATACAAGGCTGATGATTCCCTGCTGCTAACATTCCTGGTGCACAGTGAGGATGTCCCAATACAAGGCTGATGATTCCCTGCTGCTAACGTTCCTGGTGCACAGTGAGGATGTCCCAATACAAGGCTGATGATTCCCTGCTGCTAATGTTCCTGGTGCACAGTGAGGATGTCCCAATACAAGGCTGATGATTCCCTGCTGCTAACGAAAAGAAAAGTTGCTGGAATGAAAACGAACCTGAAACTCAAATGATCTGAGCTGATAATGGACCGTTTGAGAGCTATACAACATGTCCTGTGTGTCCGTTTTTCAGTTGTATAACCCCCTTTCTCTTCTCTTTCTCTCCCTCTCTTTCCTCTCCCTCCCTCTCTCACTCCTACAGACAGTAACTTTGTCCTGGGTAATGCTCAGGTGCAGTCCCTCTACCCTATCGTCTACTGTTCTGATGGCTTCTGTGAGCTGACCGGCTACGCCCGCGCCGAGCTGATGCAGAAGAGCTGCGCGTGTCATTTCCTGTACGGGCCGGAGACCAGCGACCAGCTGACGGCGAAGATCCAAGGGGTGTTGGACGACAGGGGGGAGTTTAAGACAGAGCTGGTGTTCTACAAGAAGGGAGGTGAGAGACTACAGGGTGTATCCCAAATAACACCCTATTCTCTATATAGTGCACTACTTTTGACCAGAGGCCTCATAGGTAGGGAATAGGGTGGCATTTCAGATGAAACCAGGAAGGTGAGAAACAGAGAGACAGTTGGTCACACCCTAGTCACCAACATTGCCTTATAGGTTCCTGAGAATGAAGCAGCGAACGTTGTGTGTGTGTATTGGGAGGGGGGTAGGTGTGTATGTGTGTGTGTCTGTGCGTACGCGAGCGTGAGAGAGAGTTGTCACTGATGACTCAGGGAAAGAAGACAAATCAACAATTTATGTAGTGTATCAATAAATCTGTGCTTTTATTGATGAGAGCGAATAGGACAGAGATTGATGAGACGGACAGCGGCGACAGGGAACTGGGCCATAGGACACATCATATTTGAGGATAAGGAAAGAACTGACATTGAAGAGAAGACCGATTGGTTTTAGACAGGACAAAGTCGGAAAACTAGCTTGGCTGGGAACAGGGCTAGACAGCTGCTACTGGGAGAAATAAGCCTTAAACAAAGACAAGCACAGCCAAATGGAGGACAGTCTCAGTGAGACTTAAAAAGACAAATTAAAGGTTGTTTTGCGCTTTATTGGCACTGCATATGCATACATTAACATTTTACAGCCCTCTGGGGTAGGAGAAGAGAGAAGAAACAAATGTAGTAACGTTTTGTGAATTCCGTCGTCAAGGCGTGTGTGCGTGTGTGTGTGTGTTTGTGTGTGTGTGTGTATGTGTGTGTGTGTGTGTGTGTGTGAGAGAGTGTACGTGTGTGTGTGTGTGTGTGTGTGTGTGTGTGTGTGTGTGTGTGTGTGTGTGTGTGTATACTTGCTTGTGTCCTCACGACACAACTTGAGCCTCCAGAATGATTCAAGGGTTATTAAGCCCTGTCCCTCATCCTCTGGTCCAGGTCCATATTCACACAGTGTGTTGAACACCATGTAATCCAGCTAATGTCATCCACCAATCCACCCACCTGAAACAGAGAGAACAGCATTAACCATAACAGCCGTGTAATAGGACTCTGTCTCTATGAATATGAGGCTGTTTTATCTTGATTATATCAATTTATGTACAACCACAACATGTCCTCCCGCATCAAACAGTGTTACGTGACTTTGTCAGGGTTGTTTTTAAAGTTCCAGTTGAATCACTGAAAGGCAGAGTGGCAATAAAAGCATGATAAAGAATCCTTGCATCCGCACCAGGGGCCTCGTTTATAACCGTTGAGTACATTTCACACTAAATTTATGCGTGCGCCATTTCTGAAAAGTCTGCAAACGCACACAAAATATTGAGATTTATCAAATTGCCGCATGTCATACATGCGCATGTTTCCCGTTATAAATCAGACTTGTCATAAAACTGTTCACCCATGAACGAGCATTAAAACTCTGCCTGGAAAGCGCCCTCCATTCACCTTTTATGGTGACAATAATACCCTTGATTTGCTGTATAGGCCTAATTTGGAACTATTGGCATTAGGCCACGAGTTTTGGAAGATTCAAAGACAACAGTTATTCGCTGTGGTGTAAGTCCCTAGAGGATGCAATCAGTGTATGGTCAGCTGTGTGCTTATGGAATCCCTGCTTCGCTTCAACAGTGAATGCTATGGTGCTCAATATGGTCTCAGTGTTGTGCTTATCATAACAGGTTGAATATTGCCTGCCAGCACCTTCATGTAGTTGATGGTGATTGATTAGTCAAATTATGGAATAATTAATCACCTCACCTGAGCAAAGCCTTACCTCACCTGAGCAAAGCCTGGAGGAGGCTAATTTATGCCTGACACACACCATCATTATACATCATCTTTGTCATTGTCTTCATCACCACCACTGCCACCATCATCATCATCATCTGTTTTTAACCATGAACACAGTATGACAGCGAGATAATAAAACCAAAAAACGAAGAAGAAGAGCATCTGTCTCATCATTGCAGTTACATCATAGGGGTCATTCATACGGGCACAGAAGACATCAAACTGTTTTTTACCTTATTTTTAAAGCTGCCCAGAGAGGACGTTGTTTTTATGGGCAGAGGCAACTCATTCCACTCTGAGGCTCCAGTATACAAGAAAGTACCTTTCCCAGCATTACTCCTGAACCTGTATAAGCACACATTAGCAACACCTGATTTGGTGCTGTGATTGTGTGCATCCCTAACACAGGGAAAGTATTTAGTGTAAATAGTCACAGTGTGAGGAGAGAGACTCACAGACCTGTATGACCTGGGTCAGTCTCTTCTCTTCTGACTTCACACCTCTACACATGATCTCTTCTGTCACTCTCCTGCCTGCCTGCTAAACATCTGGGAGGATATAGCATGGCTCACCTCTCACTGCCAGTCACAACCAGGGGTGACAGTAGATTTTATTTCTTCCCGGTACGGGACCTCTTATGTGTGCACATACTTTAAAAATGTATTACCTTTTAATGTGGCATAAACACAACCAGCAGTGATGGTTTCCTCTGATTGTTAAACAAAAGGCTCCTTTGAGTCTGGCTACCTGCGCACGTTCGTCCACTCTAAAAGAATTCCCACATCCATACAGTGCACTGTGCACCTGCCATTTGATGAATGGAACAAGACATCTGTTACAAAACACCAAAAGGTTTAATGAATGACATTCGGCAATTGTCAAATAGGGCTACGCTTTTGAGCTGAATTGATGCGTCCACTGCTCTCCGCGCGCGTCTCGGCCACTCATTTCTGCCTTGGCAAAATGTCACTGTTGTTTTCTAACCTCACCGCATTTTGGATCGTACTTCCACAGGTTTTCAAGTCCATTCACTCTGACACTGACATGCGCTAATGATAAATAATAGTGTAGTCTTTTCATCCTTGTTTTAATTATTGTGATAGGCTAATTTTTTACTGGTACGGTGTACCCCCACTATTTATTTTGTTGGTACTCTGTACCGGACCGTTCCGACTTGCTTTCACCCCTGGTCACAACAACCAATACAGTATGGTAAAGAAAGGGGGATTCAAATAAAATCAAATCAAATTGTATGTGTCACATGCGCCGAATACAACAGGTATCGACCTTACCGTGAAATGCTTACTTACAAGCCCTTAAGTATTGTATGGATTGTTAGGTTCTAAACAAACAGAGTAAAAACTCAAACGGATGACTAGAAAACATTTATTCACACACTTGGTCAAACAGCTGCTAAGACAAAGACATGTTTACACAAGCACATACACTACCGTTCAAAAGTTTGGGGTCACTTAGAAATATCCTTGTTTTCGAAAGAAAAGCAATTTTGTTGTCCATCAAAATAACATCAAATTGATCAGAAATACAGTGTAGACATTGTTAATGTTGTAAATGGCTATTTTAGCTGGAAACTGCAGATTTTTTATGGAATATCTACATAGGCATACAGAGGCCCATTATCAGCAACCATCAGTCCTGTGTTCCAAAGGCACGTTGTGCTTGCTAATCCATGTTTATCATTTTAAAAGGCTAATTGATCATTAGAAAACCCTTTTGCAATTATGTTAGCACAGCTGAAAACTGTTGTGCTGATTAAAGAAGCAATAAAACTGGCCTTCTTGAGACTAGTTGAGTATCTGGAGCATCAGCAATTGTGGGTTCGATTACAGGCTCAAAATGGCCAGAAACAAGTAACTTTCTTCTGAAATTCGTCAGTCTATTCTTGTTCTGAGAAATGAAGGCTATTCCATGCGAGAAATTGCCAAGAAACTGAAGATCTCATACAACGCTGTGTACTACTCCCTTCACAGAACAGCGCAACCAGAATAGAAAGAGGAGTGGGAGGCCCCAGTGCACAACTGAGCAAGAGGACAAATACATTAGAGTGTCTAGTTTGAGAAACAGACGCCTCACAGGTCCTCAACTGGCAGCTTCATTAAATAATACCCGCAAAACACCAGTCTCAACGTCAACAGTGAAGAGGCGACTCCGGGATGCTGACCTTCTAGGCAGAGTTGCAAAGAAAAAGCCATATCTCAGACTGCCCATCTTAATCTTTTATTTTTATTGGCCAGTCTGAGATATGGCTTTTTCTTTGCAATTCGCCTCTTCACTGTTGACGTTGAGACTGCTGTTTTGCGGGTACTATTTAATGAAGCTGCCAGCTGTCAACTCCTTGCACATCTAGACATTCAATACATCTCTGTTGCTAGTCAGGAACTTAATTAGTTCCTCTTACTGGTATAGTCATGTCCCCACCTCCTGCTAGAACCTTTGTGTGCATGTAAGTATATGTGTGTAACAGGACTGTTCCTCCTAACTTCATCTGACCCGACCTCGGGCCGAATTCCTCACTCCTCCCTACTCCACGGCTGGCCTACCTTATCAGTGACTGAAACCAGTCTTTTGCCCTTTGCCTCCCTCCTTAGGAGCCATGAGATTTAACAATACCATGTTTTGACAGAATGTAAACTTTCTGCACTCCCCATTCCTCACTCAGTAACTTTCCATACACCTAGTTCTTATCCACCCTCCATTGACCCCAACATATTTATTCCGATACATGTAAAGTCATCAATAAGTTATAGTATGGTAACATGAATAAGGATATTTCAAGCTAGAATCCAACAGGATGTACATTCATAAAGTATGGATGACATCAGTTGAATAGAGACTAGCAAACTATTCATCTGGTCTGGTTAGCTCATTTGTTTTCATGCAGCCAGCTAGGGCCAAACTCATTTCACTTTCTGAATGACCCTTTTGGAACTACGCTTCCTAAAATGAAAAAGCTTTTATTCACTAATAAAGACATCCTGCATTTGTCTCTCTCTCCATCAGTAATAACTGTGTCTAATAGAGAAGCTCTAGGCTTTGACAGGGTGCAGAATATGAAGCTAGACATGCACACAACCACACAGCATTTAAATGAGTTAGCAAAATAACAGACAAAACGCATGCGTGATGCACACATGCTTGTTTTGAACTAAGACTTGGCAGACCACTTCCATACACAGAGTGCCCTTCCAGAGACACAAAACAAAATAAAGTGAGGTAGTGAGATGTTGTTTTCTGTGTTTTGCTGTTATTGTAACATACTGGGCTAGAGCAGTCAGTAGCTTTTCCAATCTCTACAGGAGATGGCAGGAGCTTTTCCAATCTCTACAGACAGCTGGAGATGATTTAGTTGTGGGAATGGACTTTGTAGTAGAATGACGTGTGCGTGTGTGCGTGAGTGTGTACTTTAAATAACATTCTTAGAATGTTCTCTACATGTTCTCTGAATGTTTGTCAAGTTTCTTAAAAGTGCTGAGAATGTTCCAAAGCCAAGCAACTATCCTGAACCATTCCCAGAAAGTTGTGGGAAGGTTGTATGGAAAATAACTATAGGACAACCACGCTCTCACCAAGCTCTAAGAAACATCGGGTTCTCAGAACGTTATGTGCTAGCTGGGATGTATACATCTTTATCAGTATCATCTCCATCTCTTTTTGTACCAATCTGCCACAACAAATATTTACCTGATTCACTGTGTTTTTCTACCAGTATGTGAGCAGTAGTCTCCTTTCAGAGCCACTATGCCTCCAGTGAGTGATATGCACCTCTATCTGCGTTCCAGGTACCCAGTTCTGGTGTCTGCTGGACATCGTGCCCATTAAGAATGAGAAGGGAGAGGTGGTGCTGTTTCTGGTGTCCCACAAGGACATCACTGACAACAAGAAGGACCAGGACCCAGAGCAAGGCCCCGAGACTGGTGAGTTACCCTGGGTTAGACCAGGACCCAGAGCAAGACACCGAGACTGGTGAGTTACCCTGAGTTAGAATCTGACTTAACTTGGCTTAGAGTCTGACTTAACATGGGTTAACCTGGGTTAGAGTAGGTCTTAACTTGGGTTAACTTGGGAGGGAGTAGAGAGAGACAAGATAGAGAGAGACAGAGACAGAAAGAGACAGAAACAGAAATGGAGAGTGAGACCGAGACAGGGAGAGAGGATACAAAGATCTGAGTATTTGATTATTTTATACCGTCAAATTAGCTTTTACAGCTGTTCTCTATCAAATGTATACTTCAGAGAAAGGCTACCTTGATGATAGCTAAATACTATTTAAACGCTTGCCTTCCAATTCCCCCTTGCCTTCCTGTCTTATACTTATGCTAAAATGTTTATTCTATTCTACTGAGCCATTTACTTTATGTTCGTATTTATATATTTTATTATTGTTTTTTGCATTGTCGAGAAGGAACCTGCAAATAAGCATTCGTTGGATGGTGTATACCATGTTTATCCCGTACATACGACTAATAAAAGTTGAAACCTGAAACTACCTGATCTGCTCCTAAACTCTGCCATTCTCCCTCTCTGCCACTCTCTGTGATTGTTCTAATGCATATCTCATCTGGCTACAGAGGACTCAGCTTTATTCAGCTGTATTCAGCTTCACTGGAGGCTGATTCAGTTTTGTTCCAGACACTACACAGGGTTACTACATTTTTTACTAAAGCCAGACAAATTACAGAGTGAAATGATGAGAGATAGATAGAGCTGACGAATAGGTAGAGAGAGAAGGATGGAGGGAGAGAGAGAGAGAGAGAGAGAGAGAGAGGGAGGGAGAGAGAGAGGTGTTAATGTTTTCTGTTCTGTGATTTATCACAAGGACGTAATGACTGTAACCTTTAACGAGCCTCATCAGCATACAGGTGTTACACTGTTATAGATTAGGGAGGGAGGAAGGGAGGGATGGATGGAGAGAGAAAAGTGGGAGAGAGAGACAGAGAAAGAGATTGAGAGAGAGGAGGGGGGCGGGTATTTGAGACAGTTGGTTGTTCTGTTTGGTAGGTTACACACTTTATTGTTGTCTGCTCTCGCTCTCTCTCTCTTATATGTTATCACAAGGGCAAAATTCTGGTGTAGATATTTGGAGGGGGCGAACAGTAGACGCGGGGTCCTCCCCCAGAATGTTTTGGGACTTTGTTAAATGCATTTCCTGCAATTCTACACAGTTTGACATTACTTACAGTGAGGGAAAAAAGTATTTGATCCCCTGCTGATTTTGTACGTTTGCCCACTGACAAAGACATGATCAGTCTATAATTGTAATGGTAGGTTTATTTGAACAGTGAGAGACAGAATAACAACCACAAAATCCAGAGAAACGCATCTCAAAAATGTTATAAATTGATTTGCATTTTAATGAGGGAAATAAGTATATGTCATGAGGCTGAGAGAATATTTAGCCATTTTATAGTTAATTTCCTGCAATTCTACAAATGTTGCAATGGGCCAGATAGAGAAATTTGCTTTTTTATAGCTCATCTCATGCTATTCTTCACATTTTCCCATGAGGATGAGATTTGTTTTTGCAGTTTTTAGAGCTAATATCCTGCTACTCTAAACATTTTGCCATGAGGCTGAAAGAAAATGTTGCGGTTTTAAAGTAACTGTCCAGTGAAAAACTCACTTTTCAAATAAAATCTTTAAAAAATTGTCACATACACCGAATACAACAGGTGTAGACAGACAAAATTAAACGGCCTATTTATATAATGAATATGAATTCGGAGACAGAAATTATTAAATATTAAAGCATTAGACCTATCACTAAAAGCTTCAGTCATACAAAAGTTATACTTAAATCCGAACTGGTTCTCTAGCAAATTAGTAAGATTGTCTCACCCAATGTTCAAGAATGGCCTTTTTCCCTTTATTCAGATTACAACCTCGCACTTTCAGTTATTTGAAAAGGAAATCATCTCCCAAATATCACTATTTCTAAAACAAGCCATAGAAAGTTGGTTGCAATTTCAATGTAATCCTCCAGAAACGACAGAACAAATAATGCAACAAATATTGTGGTTAAACTCAAATATACTAATTTGACAAAATGTTTAAAAAAGGTATAATCTTCGTAAATGATATCATTGGTAGGACTGGTGGAGTTATGTCGCACATGCAGCTAACAAAAACATGTCTGCTCTACCCAAAATGTCAACCAAATAATTGCAGCCTTACCGCAAAAATGGAAAAGGAAAGTGGAAGGGGGAAAAAGTAAGGAACTTGTCTGTCGGCCTTGCATTAAAGAACATCATTGGTTAAATAAAACTGTGATAAATAAAAAAGTATACTAGTTTAATTTAAGGACCAAAGGATTGACAGCCGTCCCATATAGATTGCAAAATAGTTGGGAAGAGATTTTTGACGTACCGATCCCATGGCATAGTGTTTATGAATTTATACGCAAAACGACGCCGGATTCAAAACTTAGAATTTTGCTGCGAAGAGACAGAATTATTAGATCATTTGTTTTGGTTCTGTCCATTTGTAGCTTGTTTTTGGACACAGTTCCAGGAATGGCTAAATGATTGTAATATTTACCTGGAGCTAACCCTGCAGATAGCATTACTGGGTAATCTGAAAAGTCATAGTCAATCGATCAATAATATAATAATACTTTTAGCAAAAATGTTTATTTTCAATTTACAATCTGTAGAAACAATGAGAATAGAAAGGTTCAGAACTTTAGTAAAACATCACAGTACAGTTGAAAAATATATGGCAAATAGAAATCCAATATGGATGGTGTTAAGAGATAGATGGGTGGTGTCGAATGGAGTTGAAGGATGGGACTAATAACAACTAACAACAACTAATAACAACAATATATTTAATAATGTAAGCATACTGTGTCCATAATAAGTATATAGGTTATAGGTTGAGAGCTTTTGTGAAAGAGCACAGTTAGAAAGATATGGCATAGAGAAGCAAACCGGATGGACATCATGAAAATTATCGGAGAAGTTGAGGGTAGAGGAAGTTCAGGAGTAAAAACAAACTAAATTGAATTATTGTAAAATTGACTGTGTCCATAAAATGTATATAGTATGTATAAGTTGGAAGTAGAGGCCTAAGCATTGTTGTTCACTAGTTTACCGGTACTCTTAATTAGGGAAGGGGCTGTGGGGTTGGAAAGTAATAAAGGGAAATATATTTATAAAAAGGATATGTATATGTATGTGTAATGAAACATAATCCCAATTCATAACATTACTACCATGCATGAATCTGAAGGTAGCTAAAGCTAACCAACTAGGTTCAATGTTAGCTAGTTAGCTAACATTAGGCTATAACGAGTAATGCAAATGGTTTCTGAGATTTATTATTAAGGCACATGAAAGTTCACATGTTCCAGAAGGCATTTCTGCCCCCCAAAAAACATTTTGATAAAACATTTATGTTTACATTCAAATGGCTCTCCTGTGAAGTAGTGACATGCGACATATGCCTAGTTTTCTGAAACGAGTCACAATTGGTTAGGAGCCCGTAAAACGGCAGCCATCCCCTCCGGTGCCATTTAAATGTTCATATTCTGTTAACTCATACCCCCAAAAATTTGATGGCTCATCCTATACTCGTATTTGTGACCAAAGCATAAATTGGAGAAAAAACACTTCAAAAATACCACCTCAAACATGTATCTGAAACAGACATGTACATTTTTTTTGCTATTTCCTCATACAGGATGATGTCCAATCAGCGGGCTACTCGCATTAATAATCTCTCTCTCTATTCACCATCTCTCTCTCTCTCTCTTCACCATATCTCTCTCTCTATTCACCATATCTCTCTCTCTATTCACCATCTCTCTCTCTCTCTATTCACCATATCTCTCTCTCTATTCACCATATCTCTCTCTCTATTCACCATCTCTCTCTCTCTATTCACCATCTCTCTCTCTATTCACCATCTCTCTCTCTCTCTATTCACCATCTCTCTCTCTCTATTCACCATCTCTCTCTCTCTATTCACCATCTCTCTCTCTCTATTCACCATCTCTCTCTCTCTCTATTCACCATCTCTCTCTCTATTCACCATATCTCTCTCTCTATTCACCATCTCTCTCTCTCTATTCACCATCTCTCTCTCTCTATTCACCATCTCTCTCTCTCTATTCACCATCTCTCTCTCTATTCACCATCTTTCACTCTCTATTCACCATCTCTCTCTCTCTATTCACCATCTCTCTCTCTCTATTCACCATCTCTCTCTCTATTCACCATCTCTCTCTCTCTATTCACCATCTCTCTCTCTCTATTCACCATCTCTCTCTCTCTATTCACCATCTCTCTCTCTATTCACATCTCTCTCTCTCTCTATTCACCATCTCTCTCTCTCTATTCACCATCTCTCTCTCTCTATTCACCATCTCTCTCTCTATTCACCATCTTTCACTCTCTATTCACCATCTCTCTCTCTCTATTCACCATCTCTCTCTCTCTCTATTCACCATCTCTCTCTCTCTATTCACCATCTCTCTCTCTATTCACCATCTTTCACTCTCTATTCACCATCTCTCTCTCTCTATTCACCATATCTCTCTCTCTATTCACCATCTCTCTCTCTATTCACCATCTCTCTCTCTATTCACCATCTCTCTCTCTCTATTCACCATCTCTCTCTCTCTCTATTCACCATCTCTCTCTCTCTATTCACCATATCTCTCTCTCTATTCACCATCTCTCTCTCTCTATTCACCATCTCTCTCTCTATTCACCATCTCTCTCTCTCTCTATTCACCATCTCTCTCTCTCTATTCACCATCTCTCTCTCTCTATTCACCATCTCTCTCTCTCTATTCACCATCTCTCTCTCTCTCTATTCACCATCTCTCTCTCTCTATTCACCATCTCTCTCTCTATTCACCATCTCTCTCTCTCTATTCACCATCTCTCTCTCTCTATTCACCATCTCTCTCTCTCTATTCACCATCTCTCTCTCTCTCTATTCACCATATCTCTCTCTCTATTCACCATCTCTCTCTCTCTATTCACCATCTCTCTCTCTCTATTCACCATCCCTCTCTCTCTATTCACCATCTCTCTCTCTATTCACCATCCCTCTCTCTCTATTCACCATATCTCTCTCTATTCACCATCTCTCTCTCTATTCACCATCTCTCTCTCTCTATTCACCATCTCTCTCTCTCTATTCACCATCTCTCTCTCTATTCACATCTCTCTCTCTCTATTCACCATCTCTCTCTCTCTATTCACCATCTCTCTCTCTCTATTCACCATCTCTCTCTCTCTCTATTCACCATCTCTCTCTCTCTATTCACCATCTCTCTCTCTATTCACCATCTCTCTCTCTATTCACCATCTCTCTCTCTCTCTATTCACCATCTCTCTCTCTATTCACATCTCTCTCTCTCTATTCACCATATCTCTCTCTCTATTCACCATCTCTCTCTCTCTATTCACCATCTCTCTCTCTCTATTCACCATCCCTCTCTCTCTATTCACCATCTCTCTCTCTATTCACCATCCCTCTCTCTCTATTCACCATATCTCTCTCTATTCACCATCTCTCTCTCTATTCACCATCTCTCTCTCTCTATTCACCATCTCTCTCTCTCTATTCACCATCTCTCTCTCTCTATTCACCATCTCTCTCTCTCTATTCACCATCTCTCTCTCTATTCACCATCTCTCTCTCTATTCACCATCTCTCTCTCTCTATTCACCATCTCTCTCTCTCTCTATTCACCATCTCTCTCTCTCTATTCACCATCTCTCTCTCTCTATTCACCATCTCTCTCTCTCTCTATTCACCATCTCTCTCTCTCTATTCACCATCCCTCTCTCTCTATTCACCATCCCTCTCTCTCTATTCACCATCTCTCTCTCTCTATTCACCATATCTCTCTCTCTATTCACCATCTCTCTCTCTCTATTCACCATCTCTCTCTCTATTCACATCTCTCTCTCTCTATTCACCATCTCTCTCTCTCTATTCACCATCTCTCTCTCTCTATTCACCATCTCTCTCTCTATTCACCATCTTTCACTCTCTATTCACCATCTCTCTCTCTCTATTCACCATCTCTCTCTCTCTATTCACCATCTCTCTCTCTCTATTCACCATCTCTCTCTCTATTCACCATCTCTCTCTCTCTATTCACCATCTCTCTCTCTCTATTCACCATCTCTCTCTCTCTATTCACCATCTCTCTCTCTCTATTCACCATCTCTCTCTCTATTCACCATCTTTCACTCTCTATTCACCATCTCTCTCTCTCTATTCACCATATCTCTCTCTCTATTCACCATCTCTCTCTCTCTCTATTCACCACCCCTCTCTCTCTATTCACCATCCCCCTCTCTCTTTACCTTGGTTTACTGATGAGTCAGTCAGTTACTTCCTGTTAGACTCACCTGTGGCCCCAAACACTTTAAAGGTGTCTTATTAACAGTGAAGGGATGGAGGGAGAGAGGGAGGGAGGTTTTCCTATGTATTGTCAAAGACTCCAGCCACCCTAGTCATAGACTGTTCTCTCTGCTACGGCACGGCAAGCAGTACCGGAGCGCCAAGTCTAGGTCCAAAAGGCTTCTTAACAGCTTCTACCCCCAAGCCATAAGACTCCCGAACTGCTGATCAAATGGCTACCTGGACTATTTGCATTGTCCCCCCCCCACCCCACCCCACCCCACCCCGTCTTTTACGCTGCTGCTACTCTCTGTTTTTTATCTATGCATAGTCACTTTAACTCTACCTACATGTGAGGAGCAGCAGCGTAAGGCAATCTGAACCTAGATCTGTGGTTAATAAACCCTCCACCCCCACAAGGACCACAATGGAAATAGGTCTGATGACTGTGTTTTTAAATCCTTTAAAATATATGTTTATGTGCGTTGTTGTACTCACATGGCTGAGGCAACTCTTTGTGTATTTTCCATTTCTCAAATAAAATGTCAATAAAAATGTAGCAATTCATTCATTAATTCTTTAATTCCTCAACCTTCTCTGTGTTCCCAGATGAGGAGACGGGTCTGGAGGTGCACAAGGTCACCCGTCCTCCAGGCTTCAACACCAACCGCAGACGCAGCCGGGCCGTGCTCTACCACCTGTCTGGACACCTGCAGAAACAGGACAAGAGCAAGATTAAACTCAACAACGTGAGTCGACCTATTACACGCACACGCACACACACACACACAGACACACACACACACACACACACACACACACACACACACACCTTGCCTTGACAGCTTAGTGTCCAACCACATCTCAAGGATCGCTACAAGGACATTGAGTAAGTTTGCTTTGAGGAAGCTTACTCAATCTACAAATCCAGTTCCTACTGTCCCAGCCACTTTCATGTTTATCCATAGAAATGGGTTTGGGCCAGTAATGGACGACAGAGAGAAGTGACTTCACACCAGATGGGATGAAGGTTGTTGGATCCGACTGAGCAGGTTCTCCTTGACTTTGGTGAAAATAACCTTGCATTTGTTATTCTGTTCATGTAGACATGCAGTAGTTTACAAAAGAGAGAACTCCTCCTTACTATTCTATGGGATATAACTAGAACCAACCAGAACCTAAGGTTTCCTGTTCAGGTCATGTTGTCAGGAAAACCCCCAGACCATAATTATGTCTAATTTTACATGTGTTACTAGTATCGTAAGACCTGTTGTTGACGTGTCTCTCTCCCTCCTCACCCCTCCTGAACATGTTGTTGATGTGTCTCTCTCTCCTCACATCCTCCTGAACATGTTGTTGATGTGTCTGTCTCTCCTCACCCCCCTGAACATGTTGTTGATGTGTCTATCTCTCCTCACATCCTCCTGAACATGTTGTTGATGTGTCTGTCTCTCCTCACATCCTCCTGAACATGTTGTTGATGTGTCTGTATCTCCTCACCCCTCCTGAACATGTTGTTGATGTGTCTGTCTCTCCCCACATCCTCCTGAACATGTTGTTGATGTGTCTGCCTCTCCTCACATCCTCCTGAACATGTTGTTGATGTGTCTGTATCTCCTCACCCCTCCTGAACATGTTGTTGATGTGTCTGTCTCTCCTCACATCCTCCTGAACATGTTGTTGATGTGTCTGTCTCTCCCCACCCCTCCTGAACATGTTGTTGATGTGTCTGCCTCTCCTCACCCCTCCTGAACATGTTGTTGATGTGTCTGTCTCTCCTCACATCCTCCTGAACATGTTGTTGATGTGTCTGCCTCTCCTCACATCCTCCTGAACATGTTGTTGATGTGTCTGCCTCTCCTCACCCCTCCTGAACATGTTGTTGATGTGTCTGTCTCTCCTCAAATCCTCCTGAACATGTTGTTGATGTGTCTGTCTCTCCTCACATCCTCCGGAACATGTTGTTGATGTGTCTGCCTCTCCTCACATCCTCCTGAACATGTTGTTGATGTGTCTGTATCTCCTCACCCCTCCTGAACATGTTGTTGATGTGTCTGTCTCTCCTCACATCCTCCTGAACATGTTGTTGATGTGTCTGTCTCTCCCCACCCTCCTGAACATATTGTTGATGTGTCTGCCTCTCCTCACCCCTCCTGAACATGTTGTTGATGTGTCTGTCTCTCCTCACATCCTCCTGAACATGTTGTTGATGTGTCTGCCTCTCCTCACATCCTCCTGAACATGTTGTTGATGTGTCTGCCTCTCCTCACATCCTCCTGAACATGTTGTTGATGTGTCTGTCTCTCCTCACCCCTCCTGAACATGTTGTTGATGTGTCTGTCTCTCCTCACCCCTCCTGAACATGTTGTTGATGTGTCTCTCTCTCCTCACATACTCCTGAACATGTTGTTGATGTGTCTGTCTCACCTCACATCCTCCTGAACATGTTGTTGATGTGTCTCTCTCTCCTCACCCCTCCTGAACATGTTGTTGATGTGTCTGTCTCTCCTCAAATCCTCCTGAACATGTTGTTGATGTGTCTCTCTCTCTCCTCACATCCTCCTGAACATGTTGTTGATGTGTCTCTCTCTCCTCACCCCTCCTGAACATGTTGTTGATGTGTCTCTCTCTCCTCACATCCTCCTGAACATGTTGTTGATGTGTCTGTCTCTCCTCACGTCCTCCTGAACATGTTGTTGATGTGTCTGTCTCACCTCACATCCTCCTGAACATGTTGTTGATGTGTCTCTCTCTCCTCACCCCTCCTGAACATGTTGTTGATGTGTCTTTCTCTCCTCACCCCTCCTGAACATGTTGTTGATGTGTCTGTCTCACCTCACATCCTCCTGAACATGTTGTTGATGTGTCTCTCTCTCCTCACCCCTCCTGAACATGTTGTTGATGTGTCTGTATCTCCTCACCCCTCCTGAACATGTTGTTGATGTGTCTGTCTCTCCTCACATCCTCCTGAACATGTTGTTGATGTGTCTCTCTCTCCTCACCCCTCCTGAACATGTTGTTGATGTGTCTATCTCTCCTCACATCCTCCTGAACATGTTGTTGATGTGTCTGTATCTCCTCACCCCTCCTGAACATGTTGTTGATGTGTCTGTCTCTCCTCACATCGTCCTGAACATGTTGTTGATGTGTCTGTCTCTCCTCACATCCTCCTGAACATGTTGTTGATGTGTCTGTCTCTCCTCACCCCTCCTGAACATGTTGTTGATGTGTCTGTCTCTCCTCACATCCTCCTGAACATGTTGTTGATGTGTCTGTCTCTCCTCACATCCTCCTGAACATGTTGTTGATGTGTCTGTCTCTCCCCACCCCTCCTGAACATGTTGTTGATGTGTCTCTCTCTCCTCACATCCTCCTGAACATGTTGTTGATGTGTCTGTCTCTCCTCACATCGTCCTGAACATGTTGTTGATGTGTCTCTCTCTCCTCACATCCTCCTGAACATGTTGTTGATGTGTCTGTCTCACCTCACATCCTCCTGAACATGTTGTTGATGTGTCTCTCTCTCCTCACCCCTCCTGAACATGTTGTTGATGTGTCTTTCTCTCCTCACCCCTCCTGAACATGTTGTTGATGTGTCTCTCTCTCCTCACCCCTCCTGAACATGTTGTTGATGTGTCTGTATCTCCTCACCCCTCCTGAACATGTTGTTGATGTGTCTGTCTCTCCTCACGTCCTCCTGAACATGTTGTTGATGTGTCTGTCTCCCCTCACCCCTCCTGAACATGTTGTTGATGTGTCTGTATCTCCTCACCCCTCCTTAACATGTTGTTGATGTGTCTGTATCTCCTCACCCCTCCTGAACATGTTGTTGATGTGTCTGTCTCTCCTCACGTCCTCCTGAACATGTTGTTGATGTGTCTCTCTCTCCTCACCCCTCCTGAACATGTTGTTGATGTGTCTCTCTCTCCTCACATACTCCTGAACATGTTGTTGATGTGTCTGTCTCTCCTCACATCCTCCTGAACATGTTGTTGATGTGTCTGTCTCTCCTCACCCCTCCTGAACATGTTGTTGATGTGTCTGTTTCTCCTCACCCTCCTGAACATGTTGTTGATGTGTCTGTCTCTCCTCACATCGTCCTGAACATGTTGTTGATGTGTCTGTCTCTCCTCACATCCTCCTGAACATGTTGTTGATGTGTCTGTCTCTCCTCACCCTCCTGAACATGTTGTTGATGTGTCTGTCTCTCCTCACATCCTCCTGAACATGTTGTTGATGTGTCTATCTCTCTCACATCCTCCTGAACATGTTGTTGATGTGTCTGTATCTCCTCACCCCTCCTGAACATGTTGTTGATGTGTCTGTCTCTCCTCACATCGTCCTGAACATGTTGTTGATGTGTCTGTCTCTCCTCACATCCTCCTGAACATGTTGTTGATGTGTCTGTCTCTCCTCACCCCTCCTGAACATGTTGTTGATGTGTCTGTCTCTCCTCACATCCTCCTGAATATGTTGTTGATGTGTCTGTCTCTCCTCACATCCTCCTGAACATGTTGTTGATGTGTCTCTCTCTCCTCACATCCTCCTGAACATGTTGTTGATGTGTCTGTCTCTCCTCACATCCTCCTGAACATGTTGTTGATGTGTCTGTCTCTCCCTCACCTCTCCTGAACATGTCGTTGATGTGTCTATCTCTCCTCACATCCTCCTGAACATGTTGTTGATGTGTCTCTCTCCTCACCCCTCCTGAACATGTTTTTGATGTGTCTGTCTCTCCTCACATCCTCCTGAACATGTTGTTGATGTGTCTGTCTCTCCTCACCCCTCCTGAACATGTTGTTGATGTGTCTGTCTCTCCTCACATCCTCCTGAACATGTTGTTGATGTGTCTGTATCTCCTCAAATCCTCCTGAACATGTTGTTGATGTGTCTGTCTCTCCCCACCCCTCCTGAACATGTTGTTGATGTGTCTATCTCTCCTCACATCCTCCTGAACATGTTGTTGATGTGTCTGTCTCTCCTCACCCCTCCTGAACATGTTGTTGATGTGTCTGTCTCTCCCCACCCCTCCTGAACATGTTGTTGATGTGTCTCTCTCTCCTCACATCCTCCTGAACATGTTGTTGATGTGTCTGTCTCTCCTCACCCCTCCTGAACATGTTGTTGATGTGTCTCTCTCTCCTCACATCCTCCTGAACATGTTGTTGATGTGTCTGTCTCTCCTCACATCGTCCTGAACATGTTGTTGATGTGTCTCTCTCTCCTCACATCCTCCTGAACATGTTGTTGATGTGTATGTCTCACCTCACATCCTCCTGAACATGTTGTTGATGTGTCTCTCTCTCCTCACCCTCCTGAACATGTTGTTGATGTGTCTTTCTCTCCTCACCCCCTCCTGAACATGTTGTTGATGTGTCTCTCTCTCCTCACCCATCCTGAACATGTTGTTGATGTGTCTGTATCTCCTCACCCCTCCTGAACATGTTGTTGATGTGTCTGTCTCTCCTCACGTCCTCCTGAACATGTTGTTGATGTGTCTGTCTCCCCTCACCCCTCCTGAACATGTTGTTGATGTGTCTGTATCTCCTCACCCCTCCTTAACATGTTGTTGATGTGTCTGTATCTCCTCACCCCTCCTGAACATGTTGTTGATGTGTCTGTCTCTCCTCACGTCCTCCTGAACATGTTGTTGATGTGTCTCTCTCTCCTCACCCCTCCTGAACATGTTGTTGATGTGTCTCTCTCTCCTCACATACTCCTGAACATGTTGTTGATGTGTCTGTCTCTCCTCACATCCTCCTGAACATGTTGTTGATGTGTCTGTCTCTCCTCACCCCTCCTGAACATGTTGTTGATGTGTCTGTTTCTCCTCACCCCTCCTGAACATGTTGTTGATGTGTCTGTCTCTCCTCACATCGTCCTGAACATGTTGTTGATGTGTCTGTCTCTCCTCACATCCTCCTGAACATGTTGTTGATGTGTCTGTCTCTCCTCACCCCTCCTGAACATGTTGTTGATGTGTCTGTCTCTCCTCACATCCTCCTGAACATGTTGTTGATGTGTCTATCTCTCCTCACATCCTCCTGAACATGTTGTTGATGTGTCTGTATCTCCTCACCCCTCCTGAACATGTTGTTGATGTGTCTGTCTCTCCTCACATCGTCCTGAACATGTTGTTGATGTGTCTGTCTCTCCTCACATCCTCCTGAACATGTTGTTGATGTGTCTGTCTCTCCTCACCCCTCCTGAACATGTTGTTGATGTGTCTGTCTCTCCTCACATCCTCCTGAATATGTTGTTGATGTGTCTGTCTCTCCTCACATCCTCCTGAACATGTTGTTGATGTGTCTCTCTCTCCTCACATCCTCCTGAACATGTTGTTGATGTGTCTGTCTCTCCTCACATCCTCCTGAACATGTTGTTGATGTGTCTGTCTCTCCTCACCTCTCCTGAACATGTCATTGATGTGTCTATCTCTCCTCACATCCTCCTGAACATGTTGTTGATGTGTCTCTCTCCTCACCCCTCCTGAACATGTTTTTGATGTGTCTGTCTCTCCTCACATCCTCCTGAACATGTTGTTGATGTGTCTGTCTCTCCTCACCCCCTCCTGAACATGTTGTTGATGTGTCTGTCTCTCCTCACATCCTCCTGAACATGTTGTTGATGTGTCTGTATCTCCTCACCCTCCTGAACATGTTGTTGATGTGTCTGTCTCTCCCCACCCCTCCTGAACATGTTGTTGATGTGTCTATCTCTCCTCACATCCTCCTGAACATGTTGTTGATGTGTCAGTCTCTCCTCACCCCTCCTGAACATGTTGTTGATGTGTCTGTCTCTCCCCACCCCTCCTGAACATGTTGTTGACGTGTCTCTCTCTCCTCACATCCTCCTGAACATGTTGTTGATGTGTCTGTCTCTCCTCACCCCTCCTGAACATGTTGTTGATGTGTCTGTTTCTCCTCACATCCTCCTGAACATGTTGTTGATGTGTCTATCTCTCCTCACATCCTCCTGAACATGTTGTTGATGTGTCTGTATCTCCTCACCCCTCCTGAACATGTTGTTGATGTGTCTCTCTCTCTCACATCCTCCTGAACATGTTGTTGATGTGTCTGTCTCCCCTCACCCCTCCTGAATATGTTGTTGATGTGTCTGTCTCTCCTCACATCCTCCTGAACATGTTGTTGATGTGTCTGTCTCTCCTCACCCTCCTGAACATGTTGTTGATGTGTCTGTCTCTCCTCACATCCTCCTGAACATGTTGTTGATGTGTCTCTCTCTCCTCACCCCTCCTGAACATGTTGTTGATGTGTCTCTCTCTCCTCACCCCTCCTGAACATGTTGTTGATGTGTCTCTCTCTCCTCACATCCTCCTGAACATGTTGTTGATGTGTCTGTCTCTCCTCACCTCCTGAACATGTTGTTGATGTGTCTGTTTCTCCTCACCCCTCCTGAACATGTTGTTGATGTGTCTGTCTCTCCTCACATCGTCCTGAACATGTTGTTGATGTGTCTGTCTCTCCTCACATCCTCCTGAACATGTTGTTGATGTGTCTGTCTCTCCTCACCCCTCCTGAACATGTTGTTGATGTGTCTGTCTCTCCTCACATCCTCCTGAACATGTTGTTGATGTGTCTGTCTCTCCTCACATCCTCCTGAACATGTTGTTGATGTGTCTGTATCTCCTCACCCTCCTGAACATGTTGTTGATGTGTCTGTCTCTCCTCACATCGTCCTGAACATGTTGTTGATGTGTCTGTCTCTCCTCACATCCTCCTGAACATGTTGTTGATGTGTCTGTCTCTCCTCACCCCTCCTGAACATGTTGTTGATGTGTCTGTCTCTCCTCACATCCTCCTGAATATGTTGTTGATGTGTCTGTCTCTCCTCACATCCTCCTGAACATGTTGTTGATGTGTCTCTCTCTCCTCACATCCTCCTGAACATGTTGTTGATGTGTCTGTCTCACCTCACATCCTCCTGAACATGTTGTTGATGTGTCTCTCTCTCCTCACCCCTCCTGAACATGTTGTTGATGTGTCTTTCTCTCCTCACCCCTCCTGAACATGTTGTTGATGTGTCTCTCTCTCCTCACCCATCCTGAACATGTTGTTGATGTGTCTGTATCTCCTCACCCCTCCTGAACATGTTGTTGATGTGTCTGTCTCTCCTCACGTCCTCCTGAACATGTTGTTGATGTGTCTGTCTCCCTCACCCCTCCTGAACATGCTGTTGATGTGTCTGTATCTCCTCACCCCCTCCTTAACATGTTGTTGATGTGTCTGTATCTCCTCACCCCTCCTGAACATGTTGTTGATGTGTCTGTCTCTCCTCACGTCCTCCTGAACATGTTGTTGATGTGTCTCTCTCTCCTCACCCTCCTGAACATGTTGTTGATGTGTCTCTCTCTCCTCACATACTCCTGAACATGTTGTTGATGTGTCTGTCTCTCCTCACATCCTCCTGAACATGTTGTTGATGTGTCTGTCTCTCCTCACCCCTCCTGAACATGTTGTTGATGTGTCTGTTTCTCCTCACCCCTCCTGAACATGTTGTTGATGTGTCTGTCTCTCCTCACATCGTCCTGAACATGTTGTTGATGTGTCTGTCTCTCCTCACATCCTCCTGAACATGTTGTTGATGTGTCTGTCTCTCCTCACCCCTCCTGAACATGTTGTTGATGTGTCTGTCTCTCCTCACATCCTCCTGAACATGTTGTTGATGTGTCTATCTCTCCTCACATCCTCCTGAACATGTTGTTGATGTGTCTGTATCTCCTCACCCCTCCTGAACATGTTGTTGATGTGTCTGTCTCTCCTCACATCGTCCTGAACATGTTGTTGATGTGTCTGTCTCTCCTCACATCCTCCTGAACATGTTGTTGATGTGTCTGTCTCTCCTCACCCTCCTGAACATGTTGTTGATGTGTCTGTCTCTCCTCACATCCTCCTGAATATGTTGTTGATGTGTCTGTCTCTCCTCACATCCTCCTGAACATGTTGTTGATGTGTCTCTCTCTCCTCACATCCTCCTGAACATGTTGTTGATGTGTCTGTCTCTCCTCACATCCTCCTGAACATGTTGTTGATGTGTCTGTCTCTCCTCACCTCTCCTGAACATGTCGTTGATGTGTCTATCTCTCCTCACATCCTCCTGAACATGTTGTTGATGTGTCTCTCTCTCCTCACCCCTCCTGAACATGTTTTTGATGTGTCTGTCTCTCCTCACATCCTCCTGAACATGTTGTTGATGTGTCTGTCTCTCCTCACCCCTCCTGAACATGTTGTTGATGTGTCTGTCTCTCCTCACATCCTCCTGAACATGTTGTTGATGTGTCTGTATCTCCTCAAATCCTCCTGAACATGTTGTTGATGTGTCTGTCTCTCCCCACCCCTCCTGAACATGTTGTTGATGTGTCTATCTCTCCTCACATCCTCCTGAACATGTTGTTGATGTGTCTGTCTCTCCTCACCCTCCTGAACATGTTGTTGATGTGTCTGTCTCTCCCCACCCCTCCTGAACATGTTGTTGATGTGTCTCTCTCTCCTCACATCCTCCTGAACATGTTGTTGATGTGTCTGTCTCTCCTCACCCCTCCTGAACATGTTGTTGATGTGTCTCTCTCTCCTCACATCCTCCTGAACATGTTGTTGATGTGTCTGTCTCTCCTCACATCGTCCTGAACATGTTGTTGATGTGTCTCTCTCTCCTCACATCCTCCTGAACATGTTGTTGATGTGTATGTCTCACCTCACATCCTCCTGAACATGTTGTTGATGTGTCTCTCTCTCCTCACCCCTCCTGAACATGTTGTTGATGTGTCTTTCCACCGAAAGACTCTCCTCACCCATCCTGAACATGTTGTTGATGTGTCTGTATCTCCTCACCCCTCCTGAACATGTTGTTGATGTGTCTGTCTCTCCTCACGTCCTCCTGAACATGTTGTTGATGTGTCTGTCTCCCCTCACCCCTCCTGAACATGTTGTTGATGTGTCTGTATCTCCTCACCCCTCCTTAACATGTTGTTGATGTGTCTGTATCTCCTCACCCTCCTGAACATGTTGTTGATGTGTCTGTCTCTCCTCACGTCCTCCTGAACATGTTGTTGATGTGTCTCTCTCTCCTCACCCCTCCTGAACATGTTGTTGATGTGTCTCTCTCTCCTCACATACTCCTGAACATGTTGTTGATGTGTCTGTCTCTCCTCACATCCTCCTGAACATGTTGTTGATGTGTCTGTCTCTCCTCACCCCTCCTGAACATGTTGTTGATGTGTCTGTTTCTCCTCACCCCCTCCTGAACATGTTGTTGATGTGTCTGTCTCTCCTCACATCGTCCTGAACATGTTGTTGATGTGTCTGTCTCTCCTCACATCCTCCTGAACATGTTGTTGATGTGTCTGTCTCTCCTCACCCCTCCTGAACATGTTGTTGATGTGTCTGTCTCTCCTCACATCCTCCTGAACATGTTGTTGATGTGTCTATCTCTCCTCACATCCTCCTGAACATGTTGTTGATGTGTCTGTATCTCCTCACCCCTCCTGAACATGTTGTTGATGTGTCTGTCTCTCCTCACATCGTCCTGAACATGTTGTTGATGTGTCTGTCTCTCCTCACATCCTCCTGAACATGTTGTTGATGTGTCTGTCTCTCCTCACCCCTCCTGAACATGTTGTTGATGTGTCTGTCTCTCCTCACATCCTCCTGAATATGTTGTTGATGTGTCTGTCTCTCCTCACATCCTCCTGAACATGTTGTTGATGTGTCTCTCTCTCCTCACATCCTCCTGAACATGTTGTTGATGTGTCTGTCTCTCCTCACATCCTCCTGAACATGTTGTTGATGTGTCTGTCTCTCCTCACCTCTCCTGAACATGTCATTGATGTGTCTATCTCTCCTCACATCCTCCTGAACATGTTGTTGATGTGTCTCTCTCTCCTCACCCCTCCTGAACATGTTTTTGATGTGTCTGTCTCTCCTCACATCCTCCTGAACATGTTGTTGATGTGTCTGTCTCTCCTCACCCCTCCTGAACATGTTGTTGATGTGTCTGTCTCTCCTCACATCCTCCTGAACATGTTGTTGATGTGTCTGTATCTCCTCACCCCTCCTGAACATGTTGTTGATGTGTCTGTCTCTCCCCACCCCTCCTGAACATGTTGTTGATGTGTCTATCTCTCCTCACATCCTCCTGAACATGTTGTTGATGTGTCTGTCTCTCCTCACCCCTCCTGAACATGTTGTTGATGTGTCTGTCTCTCCCCACCCCTCCTGAACATGTTGTTGACGTGTCTCTCTCTCCTCACATCCTCCTGAACATGTTGTTGATGTGTCTGTCTCTCCTCACCCCTCCTGAACATGTTGTTGATGTGTCTGTTTCTCCTCACATCCTCCTGAACATGTTGTTGATGTGTCTATCTCTCCTCACATCCTCCTGAACATGTTGTTGATGTGTCTGTATCTCCTCACCCCTCCTGAACATGTTGTTGATGTGTCTCTCTCTCCTCACATCCTCCTGAACATGTTGTTGATGTGTCTGTCTCCCCTCACCCCTCCTGAATATGTTGTTGATGTGTCTGTCTCTCCTCACATCCTCCTGAACATGTTGTTGATGTGTCTGTCTCTCCTCACCCCTCCTGAACATGTTGTTGATGTGTCTGTCTCTCCTCACATCCTCCTGAACATGTTGTTGATGTGTCTCTCTCTCCTCACCCCTCCTGAACATGTTGTTGATGTGTCTGTCTCTCCTCACCCTCCTGAACATGTTGTTGATGTGTCTGTCTCTCCTCACATCCTCCTGAACATGTTGTTGATGTGTCTCTCTCTCCTCACCCCTCCTGAACATGTTGTTGATGTGTCTCTCTCTCCTCACCCCTCCTGAACATGTTGTTGATGTGTCTCTCTCTCCTCACATCCTCCTGAACATGTTGTTGATGTGTCTGTCTCTCCTCACCCCTCCTGAACATGTTGTTGATGTGTCTGTCTCTCCTCACTCCTCCTGAACATGTTGTTGATGTGTCTGTCTCTCCTCACATCGTCCTGAACATGTTGTTGATGTGTCTGTCTCTCCTCACATCCTCCTGAACATGTTGTTGATGTGTCTGTCTCTCCTCACCCCTCCTGAACATGTTGTTGATGTGTCTGTCTCTCCTCACATCCTCCTGAACATGTTGTTGATGTGTCTCTATCTCTCCTCACATCCTCCTGAACATGTTGTTGATGTGTCTGTATCTCCTCACCCCTCCTGAACATGTTGTTGATGTGTCTGTCTCTCCTCACATCGTCCTGAACATGTTGTTGATGTGTCTGTCTCTCCTCACATCCTCCTGAACATGTTGTTGATGTGTCTGTCTCTCCTCACCCCTCCTGAACATGTTGTTGATGTGTCTGTCTCTCCTCACATCCTCCTGAATATGTTGTTGATGTGTCTGTCTCTCCTCACATCCTCCTGAACATGTTGTTGATGTGTCTCTCTCCTCACATCCTCCTGAACATGTTGTTGATGTGTCTGTCTCTCCTCACATCCTCCTGAACATGTTGTTGATGTGTCTGTCTCTCCTCACCTCTCCTGAACATGTCGTTGATGTGTCTATCTCTCCTCACATCCTCCTGAACATGTTGTTGATGTGTCTCTCTCTCCTCACCCCTCCTGAACATGTTTTTGATGTGTCTGTCTCTCCTCACATCCTCCTGAACATGTTGTTGATGTGTCTGTCTCTCCTCACCCCTCCTGAACATGTTGTTGATGTGTCTGTCTCTCCTCACATCCTCCTGAACATGTTGTTGATGTGTCTGTATCTCCTCACCCCTCCTGAACATGTTGTTGATGTGTCTGTCTCTCCCCACCCCTCCTGAACATGTTGTTGATGTGTCTATCTCTCCTCACATCCTCCTGAACATGTTGTTGATGTGTCTGTCTCTCCTCACCCCTCCTGAACATGTTGTTGATGTGTCTGTCTCTCCCCACCCCCTCCTGAACATGTTGTTGACGTGTCTCTCTCTCCTCACATCCTCCTGAACATGTTGTTGATGTGTCTGTCTCTCCTCACCCCTCCTGAACATGTTGTTGATGTGTCTGTTTCTCCTCACATCCTCCTGAACATGTTGTTGATGTGTCTATCTCTCCTCACATCCTCCTGAACATGTTGTTGATGTGTCTGTATCTCCTCACCCCTCCTGAACATGTTGTTGATGTGTCTGTCTCTCCTCACATCCTCCTGAACATGTTGTTGATGTGTCTGTCTCCCCTCACCCCTCCTGAATATGTTGTTGATGTGTCTGTCTCTCCTCACATCCTCCTGAACATGTTGTTGATGTGTCTGTCTCTCCTCACCCCTCCTGAACATGTTGTTGATGTGTCTGTCTCTCCTCACATCCTCCTGAACATGTTGTTGATGTGTCTCTCTCTCCTCACCCCTCCTGAACATGTTGTTGATGTGTCTATCTCTCCTCACCCCTCCTGAACATGTTGTTGATGTGTCTCTCTCTCCTCACATCCTCCTGAACATGTTGTTGATGTGTCTCTCTCTCCCCCCATTACCACTCCAGAACATGTTTGGGGACAAGCCTCCCATCCCAGAGTACAAGGTGGCAGCCATTCAGAAATCCCGATTAATCTTGCTCCACTACGGGACCTTCAAGGCTGGCTGGGATTGGCTAATCCTGTTGGCTACCTTCTATGTAGCAGTCACAGTGCCCTATAATGTGTGTTTCACTGTGGTGGGGGGGCGGGATGAAGGAAGCTCCGCCCCCCGCAGCCCCCCCAGTGTGAGTGACATCCTGGTGGAGATCCTGTTTATGCTGGGTAAGGAGAAGAGGGCTAATGTTATTCTGATATTATTCTAATATTAACATTCTTCTAACGTTGCTCCAACATTATCTAACATGATCTATTGCATCTATTAATCTAACATTATTCCAACACTATTCTAACATGTTCTAACATGACTGCATGCCCCTATTTAAAGACTTTACTCCCCACGCACACTTCATAATCTCGATCCCTTATATCCTCTGTCAATGGATTGTCATAAAACGTATGGCTAGAGAACATCCTCTTTCTACACAAATACATGAACACACCGTTTTCCCTCAAACCTCCATGGAACTACACCTGACATTCACTGAGTTGATGTTTCCCTTCATTTCATCCAACACTAATTATATTTCCTCCAGGTACTTAGTACACTACCGGTCAAAAGTTTTACAACACCTACTCATTGAAGTGTTGTTCTTTATTTTTACTATTTTCTACATGGTAGAATAATAGTGAAGATATCAAAACTATGAAATAACACATATGGAATCATGTAGTAACAAAAAAGTGTTTAACAAATTAAAATATATTTTATATTTGAGGTTCTTCAAATAGCCACCCTTTGCCTTGATGACAGCTTTGCACACTCTTGGCATTCTCTCAACCAGCTTCATGGGGTAGTCACCTGGAATGCATTTAGATTAACAGGTGTGCCTTCTTTAAAGTTAATTTGTGGAATTTCTTTCCTTCTTAATGCGTTTGAGCCAATCAGTTGTGTTGTGACAAGGTAGGGGGGTATACAGAAGATAGCCCTATTTGTTAAAAGACCAAGTCCATATTATGGCAAGAACAGCTGAAATAAGCAAAGAGAAACGACATGAAGGTCAGTCAATGCGGAACATTTCAAGAATTTTGAACGTTTCTTCAAGTGCAGTCGCAAAAACCATCAAGCGCTATGATGAAACTGGCTCTCATGAGGACCGCCACAGGAATGGAAGACCCAGAGTTACCTCTGCTGCAGAGGATAAGTTCATTAGAGTTACCAGCCTCTGAAATTGCAGCCTAAATAAATGCTTCACAGAGTTCAAGTAACAGACACATCTCAACATCAACTGTTCAGAGGAGACTGTGTGAATCAGGCCTTCATGGTCGAATTGCTGCAAAGAAACCACTACTAAAGGACACCAATAATAAGAAGAGACTTGCTTGGGCCAAGAAACACAAGCAATGGACATTAGACTGATGGAAATGTATCCTTTGGTCTGGAGTCCAAATTGGAGATTTTTGGTTCCAACCGCCGTGTCTTTGTGAGACGCGGTGTGGGTGAACGGATGATCTCCGCATTTGTATTTCCCACCGTAAAGCATGGAGGAGGAGGTGTTACGGTGTGGGGTTGCTTTTCTGGTGACACTGTCTGTGATTGATTTAGAATTCCAGGCACACTTAACCAGCATGGCTACAACAGCATTCTACAGCGATACGCCATCCCATCTGGTTTGGGCTTAGTGGGACTAACATTTGTTTTTCAACAGGACAATGACCCAACACACTTCCAGGCTGTTTAAGGGCTATTTTACCAAGAAGGAGAGTGATGGAGTGCTGCATCAGATGACCTGGCCTCCACAATCCCCCGACCTCAACCAAATTGAGATGGTTTGGGATGAGTCGGATGGCAGAGTGAAGGAAAAGCAGCCAACAAGTGCACAGCGTATGTGGGAACTCCTTCAAGACTGTTGGAAAAGCATTCCAGGTGAAGCTGGTTGAGAGAATGCCAAGAGTGTGCAAAGCTGTCATCAAGGCAAAGGGTGTCTATTTGAAAAATCTCAACTACAAAATATATTTTGATTTGTTTAAACTTTTTTGGTTACTACATGATTCCATATGTGTTATTTCATAGTTTTGATGTCTTCACTATTATTCTACAATGTAGAAAATAGTAAAAATAAACCTTGAATGAGTAGGTGTTCTAAAACTTTTGACCGGTAGTGTACATTCATTATGGGAGAATACATACAGTCATCTAATTCAATGAAAGTTAATGATAATGAACACTTATTTGTTCATCATTGTATTACTGGCCCCTGATGGAAACTCTGCCCACCGTCTCTCTCTCTCTCTCTGTCTCTCTCTGTCTCTCTGTTTCTCTCTCTCTCTCTGTCTCTCTCTGTCTCTCTGTATCTCTGTGTCTCTGTCTCTCTCTGTCTCTCTCTCTCTCTCTCTCTGTCTCTCTGTGTCTCTCTCTCTCTGTCTCTCTCTGTCTCTCTCTCTCTCTGTCTCTCTCTCTCTCTCTCTGTCTCTCTCTGTCTCTCTGTCTCTCTCTGTCTCTGTCTCTCTCTGTCTCTCTGTCTATCTCTGTCTCTCTGTCTCTCTATGTCTCTCTGTATCTGTGTCTCTGTCTCTCTCTGTGTCTCTCTCTCTCTGTCTCTCTCTGTCTCTCTCTCTCTCTCTCTCTGTCTCTCTCTCTCTCTGTCTCTCTGTGTTTCTGTCTCTCTCTATGTGTCTCTCTCTGTCTCTCTGTCTCTCTCTGTCTCTCTGTATCTCTGTGTATCTCTGTGTCTCTGTCTCTCTCTGTCTCTCTGTATCTCTGTCTCTGTCTCTCTGTCTCTGTATCTCTCTGTATCTCTGTATCTCTGTCTCTCTCTGTCTCTCTGTATATATGTCTCTGTCTTTCTGTCTCTGTATCTCTGTGTCTCTGTCTCTCTCTCTCTGTATCTCTGTGTCTCTGTCTCTCTCTGTCTCTCTGTATCTCTGTGTCTCTGTCTCTCTCTCTCTCTCTGTCTCTCTCTGTCTCTCTGTATCGCTGTCTCTCTGTCTCTCTGTATCTCTGTGTCTCTGTCTCTCTCTCTGTCTCTCTCTGTCTCTCTGTATCTCTGTGTGTCTGTTTATGTCTCTCTCTCTCTGTCTCTCTATGTCTCTCTGTATCTCTGTGTCTGTCTCTCTGTCTTTCTGTCTCTTTCTGTTTCTATAGGCAGACAGATGGACATTATAAAAGTTAACTAACTGCAGTGTTAATGATGCATCTCTAGTCAAATTATATGACCACCTGGAACTGACCATTTCTCTAGATTGTCAACACTTTTAAAAACAAATAATAGCCTCTATCCATGTACAGCAGTGAACTTATAATATGTACAGCAGTGAACTTATAACTTATATATCAACAATGGTACATTCATATTGAGATACATAGGAATGTATTGCGGAAGGAATGTACATGAATAGATCCTATCTTGTCGTTCTACAGATATCGCTTTGAACTTCCGGACGACCTTTGTGAGCACATCGGGCCAGGTGGTGTATGACGCTCGCTCCATCTGTGTGCACTACGTCACCACCTGGCTGTTTGTTGACCTCATCGCTGCCTTGCCCTTTGACCTGCTCTATGCCTTTAACGTCAGTGTGGTGAGTGTCTCTGTGTGTGACTGGTTACAGGACAAAATAATATCAGTACAAATTAACAGTAGAACAGTGGCTCTGGTTGGTATAGGGGTGTGAGGGATGGATTGTTAAGGAAACAGAGACCATATTAGCTTCGGAACTATCCCTACTAAGATCAATCCAGATTTGTTACACAAGGCCTTATGGGTACTGTAGGACACCATTCTACAAAGGATCTCTGAAATATAGGACTGATACCTAAAATGTCAGGATTCATCAAACGCTGTCACAGAGCTCATAATGGATGTCTGTGTGTGTTTCTACAGTACTTTGGGGTCCACCTGCTGAAGACAGTGCGGTTGCTGCGCCTGCTGAGGCTGCTTCAGAAACTGGAGCGTTACTCCCAGTACAGTGCTGTAGTCCTCACCCTGCTCATGTCCATGTTCGCCCTGCTGGCCCACTGGATGGCCTGCGTCTGGTACTTCATCGGACGCAGAGAGATCGAAAACAGCCCCAACTCTTGGGACATTGGTCAGTACACCAGCATGTCTGCATGTCACATTGAGATTGTCATCCGTTTTTCAAGGGAGCCAAGAAGCAGCTTCACAGGCATTCAGTCGTTTTGTATTTCATTCTCATGGATGCTTGTGATGCTGTTGCTTGGCTAGGGCTGGCCTTGCAAATCAGATTATGATCGTTAAAGTGACATGCCTTGTTAAATAAAATACGAATGAATAAAACATGGGTTCTACTAGACCTTTTGTACAATGACTGTAATCATGATGCAACTGCATTCAATTCAGGACTTCTAACACGCGTCTGGCAGTTTCAAAATCATTTTAGCCTGAGATTTGATCAGTAAACAGCAGTCATGCAGTCTTGAAAGGATGAATCTCCCTTAGAGTTTTCATTATAAATGCAATGGATGATTTTAATAAGGCGAAACCTTGTTGATATTCGACACGCATCACTCAATGGAAAACTGCTTCTTAAAATCTTCTGGGTAGACAGAAAAATACACACCTACGCATGTATGCACAAACACACCCAGGCACTCACACACGTACACATACATACATACATACATACATACATACACACACACACACACACACACACACACACACACACACACACACACACACACACACACACACACACACACACACACACAAACACACAGTCTTAGTCAGATAGTGAACTGTAATCCATTTTGATTTTGTGAACTATAGCAGATATGGCAGAGGCCAACTGGCCCAGTCCAGACTATGTGTTCTCTCTCTCAACCTGCCAGATCCATACACACACAGACACACACACACACACACACACAAGATTAATATCCTGCGTTCTCCTCAAGCACAAAGTATGAGTCACAAAGTCTCCCAATATTAAAAAAGTCAGAGTCTACATTTGGGAAAGACAGACCTCCCTCTCACATACTCTCACTGAGCCCTGGTACTTTACCCTCACTGAGCCATGGTACTTTACCCCTCACTGAGCCATGGTACTTTACCCTCACTGAGCACTGGTACTTTACCCCTCAGTGAGCCATGGTACTTTACCCTCAGTGAGCCATGGTACTTTACCCTCACTGAGCACTGGTACTTTACCCCTCACTGAGCCATGGTACTTTACCCTCACTGAGCCATGGTACTCTACCCCTCACTGAGCCATGGTACTTTACCCTCACTGAGCCCTGGTACTTTACCCTCACTGAGCCATGGTACTTTACCCTCACTGAGCCCTGGTACTTTACCCTCACTGAGCCATGGTACTTTACCCCTCACTGAGCCATGGTACTTTACCCCTCACTGAGCCATGGTACTTTACCCTCACTGAGCCATGGTACTTTACCCCTCACTGAGCCATGGTACTTTACCCTTCACTGAGCACTGGTACTTTACCCTCACTGAGCCATGGTACTTTACCCTCACTGAGCCCTGGTACTTTACCCTCACTGAGCCCTGGTACTTTACCCTCACTGAGCCATGGTACTTTACCCCTCACTGAGCCATGGTACTTTACCCCTCACTGAGCCATGGTACTTTACCCTCACTGAGCCATGGTACTTTACCCTCACTGAGCACTGGTACTTTACCCTCACTGAGCCATGGTACTTTACCCCTCACTGAGCCTTGGTACTTTACCCCTCACTGAGCCTTGGTACTTTACCCCTCACTGAGCACTGGTACTTTACCCCTCACTGAGCCATGGTACTTTACCCCTCAGTGAGCCCTGGTACTTTACCCCTCACTGAGCCATGGTACTTTACCCTCACTGAGCCCTGGTACTTTACCCCTCACTGAGCACTGGTACTTTACCCTCACTGAGCCATGGTACTTTACCCTCACTGAGCCCTGGTACTTTACCCTCACTGAGCCTTGGTACTTTACCCTCACTGAGCCATGGTACTTTACCCCTCGTGAGCCCTGGTACTTTACCCCTCACTGAGCCATGGTACTTTACCCTCACTGAGCCTTGGTACTTTACCCCTCACTGAGCACTGGTACTTTACCCCTCAGTGAGCCCTGGTACTTTACCCCTCACTGAGCCATGGTACTTTACCCTCACTGAGCCTTGGTACTTTACCCCTCACTGAGCCATGGTACTTTACCCTCACTGAGCCCTGGTACTTTACCCCTCACTGAGCCCTGGTACTTTACCCCTCACTGAGCCCTGGTACTTTACCCCTCACTGAGCCATGGTACTTTACCCCTCACTGAACCATGGTACTTTACCCCTCACTGAGCCATGGTACTTTACCCCTCACTGAGCCATGGTACTTTACCCCTCAGTGAGCCCTGGTACTTTACCCCTCACTGAGCCATGGTACTTTACCCCTCACTGAGCCCTGGTACTTTACCCCTCACTGAGCCATGGTACTTTACCCCTCACTGAGCCCTGGTACTTTACCCCTCACTGAGCCATGGTACTTTACCCTCACTGAACCATGGTACTTTACCCCTCACTGAGCCATGGTACTTTACCCCTCACTGAGCCCTGGTACTTTACCCCTCACTGAGCCATGGTACTTTACCCCTCACTGAGCCATGGTACTTTACCCCTCACTGAGCCATGGTATTTTACCCCTCACTGAGCCATGGTACTTTACCCTCACTGAGCCATGGTACTTTACCCCTCACTGAGCCATGGTATTTTACCCCTCACTGAGCCATGGTATTTTACCCCTCACTGAGCCATGGTACTTTACCCTCACTGAGCCATGGTACTTTACCCTCACTGAGCCATGGTACTTTATCCCTCACTGAGCCATGGTACTTTACCCCTCACTGAGCCATGGTACTTTACCCTCACTGAGCCATGGTACTTTACCCTCACTGAGCCATGGTACTTTACCCCTCACTGAGCCATGGTACTTTACCCCTCACTGAGCCCTGGTACTTTACCCCTCACTGAGCCATGGTACTTTACCCCTCACTGAGCCATGGTACTTTACCCCTCACTGAGCCATGGTACTTTACCCTCACTGAGCCCTGGTACTTTACCCTCACTGAGCCTTGGTACTTTACCCCTCACTGAGCCCTGGTACTTTACCCCTCACTGAGCCCTGGTACTTTACCCCTCACTGAGCCATGGTACTTTACCCTCACTGAGCCTTGGTACTTTACCCCTCACTGAGCCCTGGTACTTTACCCCTCACTGAGCCATGGTACTTTACCCCTCACTGAGCCATGGTACTTTACCCCTCACTGAGCCTTGGTACTTTACCCCTCACTGAGCCATGGTACTTTACCCTCACTGAGCCATGGTACTTTACCCTCACTGAGCCCTGGTACTTTACCCCTCAGTGAGCCCTGGTACTTTACCCCTCACTGAGCCATGGTACTTTACCCCTCACTGAGCCATGGTACTTTACCCCTCACTGAGCCATGGTACTTTACCCCTCACTGAGCCCTGGTACTTTACCCTCACTGAGCCCTGGTACTTTACCCCTCACTGAGCCATGGTACTTTACCCCTCACTGAGCCATGGTACTTTACCCCTCACTGAGCCATGGTACTTTACCCCTCACTGAGCCATGGTACTTTATCCCTCACTGAGCCATGGTACTTTACCCCTCACTGAGCCATGGTACTTTACCCCTCACTGAGCCCTGGTACTTTACCCCTCACTGAGCCCTGGTACTTTACCCTCACTGAGCCCTGGTACTTTACCCCTCACTGAGCCCTGGTACTTTACCCTCACTGAGCCATGGTACTTTACCCCTCACTGAGCCCTGGTACTTTACCCCTCACCATCTGGTTGAAACCCTTCACCAGACTCTGGGGCTACTAAACAAAACCTCTCCCACAGCCAGGTTAGGGCAGGGGGAATAGAGGAGAGAGAGGAAATGAGAGAGGCGGAGAGAGAAGGGGGGTGGGGGGAGATAGAGAGAGACAGAGAGAGAGAGAGAGGGTGGGGGAGAGAGAGGGTGGGGGAGAGAGAGGGGGGGCAGATGAAAAAGTCAGGTGAGCAATGTGATGAGTTGTGTGTGTAAAGCCAATGTGATGAGTTGTGTGTGTAAAGCCAATGTGATGAGTTGTGTGTGTAAAGCCCAGTGTTTCATATCTCAGACTGAGCTCTGCTAGACTAACGAGAGAGAACGTGCCTGAAAGAGGTTTTAATTCTGTCACATTACTGCTGCTTTCCTTACTGAACACCCCACAAATAATCTGACAGAGAACAGACACACTCATTAAAATATTCACACACCAACCTTTCACACAAGCACCCTGTCTCAGTCACATTGTGATTCAAATACTGCATAGAAAAACATGTTACCACACGTACACAGAGACACACGCACACACACAGAGACACACACACAGAGACACACGCACACACACAGAGACACACACACAGAGACACACGCACACACACAGAGACACACGCACACACACAGAGACACACGCACACACACAGAGACACACACACACACACACACAGAGACACACGCACACACACAGAGACACACACACACACACACACACACACAGAGACACACGCACACACACAGAGACACACGCACACACACACACAGAGACACACGCACACACACACACACGTCGGGCTCTGAACAGCGTGGCACTTCATGTCAGTTACCACGGTGTGTGTGTGTCATATTGAACTGAACCAAGCAGAGCTGAGCCCCAGCTCTATCGTCACAGCCAATCACCTGAGGCACAGTAACTACCTGATCAATACAGCTCAGTGGTCAGTCACTTTATGGAATGAAGAGGACAAGAGACCATTAGAGTTTCAGTCCATTGACCTGTCCAGTCTGACCCACAGTCTTATATTACATGGCTCAGGGGTCCATATTTATGGGGAGACGGAGTACTGACCTATAGGTTCAGTTTTGAATTTGAAATGATAAAGAATAAGATGGGGGATCAGGGGGGGACCTGATCCTAGAGCAGTGCTGGGATGCTGACAGTGTCTTTGTAGCACCAGTATACCCCAGAGTGTTACAGTCTGGCCTGCTGCCTGTCTTCAGCCCAGCCAGGGCAATGAGCCCCAGAACTCAATCCCCATGAACACAACTGGTTTAATGTGCCTATTCAAGGCTTCATTGGTGGGTCAGTTTGTATGCTAAAGTTTAAGATTTGATTTTGAGGGTACCCAAAGCCATTCCTGATTGGTTGCTGTTACTGTTAAGTTGATTGAGCCTGCACTATTCAAAGCTTGATTGGCGGGTCTTGGATTTGATTGTGGTGATAGCCACAGCTGTCAGATGTAGTTTGTTCGAATGAGGGATAAGGGTGCCCTTCAAACGCTGATACAAGGTCATACTGATCTTTTATTCATTCAGATGATAACAGAAGCTCACAATACAACAACAACAACAACAACAACAACATGTCATCGGATATTTCACAGGCGTGCGTGCCTGGGTGCCTGCGTGTGTGTGTGTACATGCATGTGGCTGTGTGTGTGTGTGTCTGCAGGTACTGTAGGGTTGTACTGTGAATGGCTGCAGACACATCAATAATTTAAGTCCAGGGAGCAGCTCCTACACTCTTAGAATAAAGGGTTCCAAAAGGGTTCTTCGGCTGTCCCCATAGGAGAACCGTTTTGGGTTCCAGGTTCTTCAAAGGGTTCTCCTATGGGGACAGCCAAGTAACCGTTTTAGGTTCTAGATAGCTGATATTAAACTATCTGTTCGCTACTCCTCCATGCTGCTCTTCATTACAGGCATAGCCACAGCCACAATACTGCCTTACAAATGATATTCAGCTCTCTGCACCCTGCCACTCCACCCAGCCACAGCCACAATACAGCTCCCTGCTCCCCCATGCTGTCACAGCCACAGCCACAATACAGCTCCCTGCTCCCCCATGCTGTCACAGCCACAGCCACAATACAGCTCCCTGCTCCCCCATGCTGTCACAGCCACAGCCACAATACAGCTCCCTGCTCCCCCATGCTGCCACAGCCACAATACAGCTCCCTGCTCCCCCATGCTGCCACAGCCAAACAGCTCCCTGCTCCCCCATGCTGCCACAGCCACAATACAGCGCCCTGCTCCCCCATGCTGTCACAGCCACAATACAGCTCCCTGCTCCCCCATGCTGCCACAGCCACAATACAGCTCCCTGCTCCCCCATGCTGCCACAGCCACAATACAGCGCCCTGCTCCCCCATGCTGTCACAGCCACAATACAGCCCTCTGCTCCCCCATGCTGCCACAGCCACAATACAGCTCCCTGCTCCCCCATGCTGCCACAGCCACAATACAGCTCCCTGCTCCCCCATGCTGCCACAGCCACAATACAGCCCCCTGCTCCCCCATGCTGCCACAGCCACAGTACAGCTCCCTACTCCCCCATGCTGTCACAGCCACAATACAGCTCCCTGCTCCCCCATGCTGCCACAGCCACAATACAGCGCCCTGCTCCCCCATGCTGTCACAGCCACAATACAGCCCTCTGCTCCCCCATGCTGCCACAGCCACAATACAGCTCCCTGCTCCCCCATGCTGCCACAGCCACAATACAGCTCCCTGCTCCCCCATGCTGCCACAGCCACAATACAGCCCCCTGCTCCCCCATGCTGCCACAGCCACAGTACAGCTCCCTACTCCCCCATGCTGTCACAGCCACAATACAGCTCCCTGCTCCCCCATGCTGTCACAGCCACAGTACACCCTAACAAATGGCCAACTATCCAGCAGACTACTACAGAACCCTGTTGTGCAGTCTCCACTCAACAAGACAATACACAGGCAATGGCGAGAGGGAGGGAGAGAGAGAGGGAAGAGGGTGTAGAATAAAGTGCTAGAGTGATATTAATATTATGTTGTATTATGAAAAAGCAAATAGGTATTTATTGGAAAGTAAACATTGTGTTGAATGTGTTTCCAGCAAGTCTAAGTGTGTGAGAGACCTTGGATATAGCAAAGGGAGCATTGACTAAGAAGATGAATGCAGCATAAAAGTAGTCCCTGACTAGTCTATGGGCGTGTCCCAAATGGCACCCTGTTCCCTATATAGTGCACTACTTTTAACCAGTGGGTAGAGCATTTCCAGTCGTGACAACTCACTGGCGCGTGCGTTCGCGCTTGTTTGTGTGTGTGTGTGTGTGTGTGTAGTTTCTAACTTTCTCTCTGTCAGCACCTCATAGTAAGACCTGTTTTCCTATACCTTTTCTTCCTCATCTAGCATTCTCTTTCTCTCCATCTGTTTTTCTCTCTCTTCCTGTTGTTTTGGCTGCTGTGAAGACTGATCTCCGATCCGATAATAGACAGTACTGTGCAGCCGTCTTCATCGACCTGGCCAAGGCTTTTGACTCTGTCAACCACCGCATTCTTATTGGCAGACTAAATAGCCTTGGTTTCTCAAATGACTGCCTCGCCTGGTTCACCAACTACTTCTCAGATAGAGTTCAATGTGTCAAATCGGAGGGCCTGTTGTCTGGACCTATGGCAGTCTCTATGGGGGTGCCACAGGGTTCAATTCTTGGGCCGACTCTTTTCTCTGTGTATATCAATGATGTCGCTCTTGCTGTTGGTGACTCTCAGATCCACCTACGCAGACGACACCATTTTGTATACATCTGGCCCTTCATTGGACACTGTGTTAACAAACCTCCAAACAAGCTTCAATGCCATACAACACTCCTTCAGTAGCCTCCAACTGCTCTTAAACACTAGTAAAACTAAATGCATGCTCTTCAATCGAACGCTGCTGGCACCCGCCCACCCGACTAGAATCACTACTCTCGACGGGTCTGACCTAGAGTATGTGGACAACTACAAATACCTAGGTGTCTGGTTAGACTGTAAACTCTCCTTCCAGAATCACATTAAGAATCTCCCATCCAAAGTTAAATCCAGAATCGGCTTCCTATTTCGCAACAAAGCCTCGTTCACTCATGCTGCCAAACATGCCCTCGTAAAACTGACTATCCTACCGATCCTTGACTTTGGCGATGTCATTTACAAAATAGCCTCCAGCACTCTACTCAGCAAATTGGATGTAGTCTATCACAGTGCCATCCGTTTTGTCACCAAAGCCCCATATACTACCCACCACTGTGACCTGTACGCTCTTGTTGGCTGGTCCTCATTACATGTTTGTCGTCAAACCCACTGGCTCCAGGCCATCTATAAATCAATGCTAGGCAAATCCCGCCTTATCTTAGCTCATTGGTCACTATAGCAGCACCCACCCGTAGTCTGCACTCCAGCAGGTATATCTCACTGGTCATCCCCAAAGCCAACACCTCCTTTGGCCGCCATTCCTTCCAGTTCTCTGCTGCCAATGACTGGAACGAATTGCAAAAATCTCTGAAGCTGGAGACTCTTATCTCCCTCACTAACTTTAAGCATCAGTTGTCAGAGCACCTTACCGATCACTGCACCTGTACACAGCCCATCTGAAATTAGCCCACCCAACTACCTCATCCCTATATTGATATTTATTTTGCTCATTTGCACCCCAGTATCTCTATTTGCACATAATCTCTTGCACATCTAGCATTCCAGTGTTAATACTAATTGTAATTATTTTGCACTATAGCCTATTTATTGCCTTACCTCCATAACTTGCTACATTTGCACACACTGTATATATATTTTCTGTTGTATTATTGACTTTATGTTTTGTTTTACCCCATATGTAACTCTGTGTTGTTGTTTTTATCGCACTGCTTTGCTTTATCTTGGCCAGGTCGCAGTTGTAAATTAGAACTTGTTCTCAACTGGCTTACCTGGTTAAATAAAGGTGAAATAAAAAATAAAAAAATCTCTCAGAGAGGTGGCTATCTTTGAGTATCACTTCAAAGCTTCACACTGCAGCAGAACAGACTGCTCCCCCTCTCTTTCTCCCTTTCTCTCCCCCCCTCTCGCTCTCTCGCTCTCTCGCTCTCTCTCCCCTCTCTTTCTCAAAGACTGACTGACTGAGTGGGCTGGGTGATTTACAGACTGACAGAGACAGAAAGAGATGGAGTGGAGTGCAGAATAACAGTATGGAACCCCCAGGGACACATCCGGAGATAAATCACAAATGAATCAAGTTCTGGCTCTGATCCAGTTCTTTAGAAAGAGGAGAGTAAGCCTGCTAGCAGCCTTGTATAGACGGGTTAGCTGACAACATCATGAAAACGATGCACAAGCTTCAATGGGGCAGAAGGCCGTGTGTTGTTGTGATAATGGATGGCCAGACAGCTAGTAACAATGACTAGAAACTGCCATGTGGGGAATCGTAAGTGGCTCATTTCAGCTCGTTGTATCTTGTTATTGATACCATGTCTTGTTTTGATGTGTTTTTACTTATATCACGTCTATGCTAATATGGCACAAATTCGCTAGCTATCTAACCAACAACTGTAACAATATATTTGAGAGACAACAAGTGCTCATTGTGCAAATGTACAGTACATTCTGAAAGTATTCAGACCCCTTGACTTTTTCCACATTTTGTTACATTACAGCCTTATTCTGAAATGGATTAAATTGTTTTTTCCCCTCATCAATCTACACACAATACCCCATAATGACAAAGCAAAAACAGGTTTTTAGAAAAGTTAGCAAATTTATAAAAAATAAAAAACGGAAATATCACATTTACATAAGTATTCAGACCCTTTACTCAGTACTTTGTTGAAGCACCTTTGGCAGCGATTACAGCCTGGAGTCTTCTTGGGTATGGCGCTACAAGCTTGGCACGGGGAGTTTCTCCCATTCTTCTCTGCAGATCCTCTCAAGCTCTGTCAGGTTGGATGGGAAGCATCGCTGCACAGTTATTTTCAGGTCTCTCCAGAGATGTTCGATCGGGTTGTCTTGGGTGTGTGCATAGCGTCATTGTCCTGTTGGAAGGTGAACCTTCGCCCCAGTCTGAGGTCCTGTGTTACAGGAGGGGGTCGCAGTTCCGGAGCGACCCACTAGGTGTCATCCTCCGACAACCTTAGGCACCTCCTCACTCTGGACAGTCTGGACTAATCAGTTTCCTATTGGTGGCACCTGTGTCTACCTGTTCACCTGTGTATTTATGCCCTCACATCCCTGTGTTCCCTTGCTCAGTTTTCTCTGCTAGTTTCTCTATGTCCAGCAGTACTACTCAGTGTCTGATCGGAGATCTATGCAGAGGTACTTGAGAAGTGTTCTCCCTGTTTCGTTATTTGTTTCAGTCTTCGGTAGTATTTCGTATTTGGGCTGTCAGCCAGTTTTTGGAGACTTATTTGCTCCGACTTCTTTTATTGTGATAAGTCCATTATTTTGTATTTTGGCTTCGGGACCACCAGTAAAGATCCTTGTTTCACCATCTCTGCCTACTGCCTACTGTATATCCTGCACCGCACCAGGGTCACACCTCACACCAACCCTTACAGTCCTGAGCGCTCTGGAGCAGGTTTTCATGAGCTCTCTGTACTTTGCTCCATTCATCTTTCCCTCGATCCTGACTAGTCTCCCAGTCCCTGCCGCTGAAAAACATCCCCACAGCATGATGCTGTCACCACCATGCTTCACCGTAGGGATGGTGCCAGGTTTCCTTCAGACATGACGCTTGGCATTCAGGCCAAAGAGTTCAATCTTGGTTTCATCAGACCAGAGAATCTTGTTTCTCATTGTCTGAGAGTCCTTTAGGTGCCTGTTGGCAAACTCTAAGCGGCCTGTCATGTGCCTTTTACAGAGGAGTGGCTTCCATCTGGCCACTCTACCATAAAGGCCTGATTGGTGGGGTGCTGCAGAGATATTTGTCCTTCTGGAAGGTTCTCCCATCTCCACAGAGGAACTCTAGAGCTCTGTCAGAGTGACCTTCAGGTTCTTGTTCACCTCCCTGACCAAGGCCCTTCTCCCCCGATTGGTCAGTTTGGCCAGGCAGCCAGCTCTAGGAGGAGTCTTGGTGGTTCCAAACTTCTGCCATTTAAGAATGATGGAGGCCACTGTGTTCTTGGGGACCTTCAATGCTACAGAAATTCCCCAGATCTGTGCCTCGGACAATTCCTTTGACATCATGGCTTGGTTTTTGCTCTGACATACACTGTCAACTGTGGGACCTTATATAGACAGGTGTGCTCATTTCCAAATGTCCAATCAATTGAATTTACCACAAGTGGACTCCAGTCAAGTTGTAGAAACATCTCAAGGATGATCAATGGAAACAGGATGCACCTGACCTCAATTTCGAGTCTCATAGCAAAGAGTCTGAATACGTATGTAAATAAGGTATTTCTGTTCTTAAATTTTTCTAAAATCCTGTTTTCGTTTTGTATTATGGGTTATTGTGTGTAAATTGATGAGGGGAAAAAACAATTTAATCAATTTTAGAATAAGGCTGTAACGTAACAAAATGTGGAAAAAGTCAAGGGGTCTGAATACTTTCCAAATGCACTGTATATGTTATCAATAAACATTTGAAGATGAAATATAGTTCACGTGTTGTCAACAATCTAAGCCAACCCCGTCTGCTTTGCCCCATAGTTGCACACGCGTTGGTTTTGTTGCTAGACAACCAACCCGTCTATAGAGATCTGTGCTGGAGTTCAGCAGCATGGACAGCATCATGTCAGCGCAAAGGTGAAGAGAGTATGTTAAGTGCCATGGACAGAGGCAGATCAACTGTAGGAGGCAGTTGAGATAGAGAGTAGAGTAGGTTCAGAACCTTGGACAAGGGCAGAGAGTTAGTTCAGGACCAGGGACAGCAGAGGAGTTTTATCTGGCTGTGCATGGACAGAAAAGCTGACTGAGAAAGTTCTCCAAAGTGCTTACATAATTTGTTATGTTCACACAGACACACAAGCAAACTATTCAAAAGACCTACCCCATTGCACAAACAAACACATTGATAAACAAATATATTCACACATATACCGTTACATACTGACACACACACACTGGCACACAAATCAGCACAATTACACCCTCTATTCTTCCATTCTGGTCCACAAATCATTAACATTTACATTTTAGGAATTTAGCAGACGCTCTTATCCAGAGCGACTTACAGTAGTGAGTGCATACAATTTCATGCTGGTCCCTCGTGGGAATCAAACCCACGACCCTGGCATTGCAAGTGCCATGCTCTACCAACTGAGCCACACGGGACCACGTCCTAGAAATGCTAGCTTGGCTAATAACAAGCTAATTAGACAACACCTGAGGTGTAACATTCCTAATGATATATTTGTATTCAGTTCACTGAGGCCACGCAGAGACATGCATTACCAGTGGGCCTTGTTTGTACATTGGGCCTGCATGCAAGGCTCTCTGACAGGTTGGGTCAGCTTCAAGGTGAGTGCGTACATTGGGCCTGCATGCAAGGCTCTCTGACAGCCCAGCTGAACTACAAGGTCAAAGCCACAGTGTGTTTCTGTGGATCGCTGACAGGCTATGTCCACAATGTATTATTCATATAGGTATCTCTTCTTTTTCATTTCTCCTTCTCTCTCTCTCTCTCTCCCCCCTCTATCTCTCTCCCTCCCCTTCTCTCCTATTCCTCTACCCCTACATCTCTCTTACTCTGTCTCTCCCCCCCTCTATCTCTCTCCCTCCCTTTCTCTCCTATTCCTCTACCCCTACATCTTTCTTACTCTCTCTCTTTTCCCCTCCTCTCTCTCTCCTTCTCCCTCTCCCCCTCCCTCCCTCTCCCTCTCCCCCTCCCTCCTTCTCCCTCTCCCCCTCCCTCCTTCTCTCTCTCCCCCTCCCTCCATCTCCCTCTCCCCCTGTCTCAGGTTGGCTACACGAGTTGGGAAAGCGTCTGGGCACCCCTTATTTCGTATCTCCCCTGGCCACTCTGGCTCCTGATTCGCTGCACCCTGCGATTGTTTACTCCCTCCCTGCCAACAGCAGCCAATGGAACGTGTCCGGGTCGGAGCTGGCGGGGCGGGACTCATGGAACTCCAGCCAGTGGAATGTCACATGGATGGGGGCTGGGGCTGGTGGGGTGGGTCAGGGTGGAGGGATGCTGGGTGGGGGTCCATCAGTGAGGAGCTCCTACGTGACGTCGCTGTACTTCGCTCTGAGCAGTCTGACCAGCGTGGGTTTTGGAAACGTCTCGGCCAACACCGACTCTGAGAAGATCTTCTCCATCTGCACCATGCTCATAGGAGGTGAGTCCCTGGAGATACAACAGGAACATTATTGGTTATTGAGAACGTCAGATCTCAGTGGTGTCAGGGGATAGATAAAGCACCTGCTGTATGCCTCCTCTCCTGTCCCTCTCTGGTGTATTCTGTGTATAACTATACCACAGATTCTACAGCTATTCAACAATGACTATGTCATATTGTCATTAGCTAAGACATAACTGAGCTTTATGACACCGTCTCTCTCTCTAAGACATAACTGAGAGTTATGACGTCTCTCTCTCTCTCTCTCTCTCTCTCTCTCTCTCTCTCTCTCTCTCTCTCTCTCTCTCTCTCTCTCTCTCTCTCTCTCTCTCTCTCTCTCTCTCTCTCTCTCTCTCTCTCTCTCTCTCTCTCTCTCTCTCTCTCTCTCCTCTCTCTCTCTCTCTCTCTCTCTCTCTCTCTCTCTCTCTCTCTCTCTCTCTCTCTCTCTCTCTCTATATATATATATACACTACCGTTCAAAAGTTTGGGGTCACTTAGAAAAGCAATTTTCTTGTCAATTAAAATAACATCAAATTTATCCGAAATACAGAGTAGACATTGTTAATGTTGTAAATGGCTATTGTAGCTGGAAACGGCTGATTTTAATGGAATATCTACATAGGCGTTCAGAGGCCCATTATCAGCAACCATCAGTCCTGTGTTCCAATGGCACGTTGTGTTTGCTAATCCAAGTTTAGCATTATAAAAGGCTAATTGATCATTAGAAAACCCTTTTGCAATTATGTTAGCACAGCTGAAAACTGTTGTGCTGATTAAAGAAGCAATAAAACTGGCCTTCTTGAGACTAGTTGAGTATCTGGAGCATCAGCAATTGTAGCTCAAAATGGCCAGAAACAAATAACTTTCTTCTGAAACTCATCAGTATATTCTTGTTCTGAGAAATGAAGGCTATTCCATGTGAGAAATTGCCAAGAAACTGAAGATCTCGTACAACGCTTTGTACTACTCCCTTCACAGAACAGCGCAAACTCAACGTCTCAACGTCAACAGTGAAGATGCAACTCCGGGATGCAATGAAAAAGCCATATCTCAGACTGGCCAATAAAAATAAAAGATTAAGATGGCCAGTCTGAGATATGGCTTTTTCTTTGCAACTCTGCCTAGAAGGTCAACATCCCGGAGTCGCCTCTTCACTGTTGACGTTGAGACTGGTGTTTTGCGGGTACTATTTATTGAAGCTGCCAGTTGAGGAGCTGTGAGGCACCTGTTTCTCAAACTATCACTCTAATGTATTTGTCCTCTTGCTCAGTTGTGCACCGGGGCCTCCCACTCCTCTTTCTATTCTGGTTAGAGTCAGTTTGCGCTGTTCTGTGAAGGGAGTAATACACAGCGTTGTACAAGATCTTCAGTTTCTTGGCAATTTCTCGCATAGAATAGCCTTCAAACAAGGACATTTCTAAGTGACCCCAAACTTTTGAGCGGTAGTGTCTCCTCTCTCCTCTCTTCCCCTCTCCTCTCTTCCCCTCTCCTCTCTTCCCCTCTCCTCTCTCCTCTCCTCTCTTCCCCTCTCCTCTCTCCTCTCCCCTCTTCCCCTTTCCTCTCTCCTCTCCTCCCCTCTCTTCTCCTCTCTTCCCATTTTCTCTCTCCTCTCTTCCCCTCTCCTCTCTCCTCTCTTCCCCTCTCCCCTCTCCTCTCTTCCCCTCTCCCCTCTCCTCTCTTCCCCTCTCCTCTCTCCTCTCTTCCCCTCTTCTCTCTTCCTCTCTCCTCTCTTCCCCTTTCCTCTCTCCTCTCTTCCCCTCTCCCCCTCTCCTCTCTTCTCTCTTCCTCTCTCCTCTCTTCCCCTCTCCTCTCTTCCCCTCTCCACTCTTCCCCTCTCCTCTCTTCCCCTCTCCTCTTTCCTCTCTTCCCCTCTCCTCTCTTCCCCTCTCCTCTCTCCCCCTTTCCTCTCTTCCCCCTCCTCTCTCCTCTCTTCCCCTCTCCTCTCTTCCCCTCTCCTCTCTTCCCCTCTCCTCTCTTGCCCTCTCCTCTCCTCTCCTCTCCTCTCCTCTCCTCTCCTCTCCTCTCCTCTCCTCTCCTCTCCTCTCCTCTCCTCTCCTCTCTTCCCCTCTCCTCTCTTCTCTTCCTCTCTTCTCTCGCCCAGCGGCGTCCAACAAACCAGCGTTCACACAGGTCCCCCAGTACCAGGTCCTTCAAAGTGCTCATGGATGCTCTCTGTGCCCCAGAGTTTTAGAGAATGCAGGCTTAGACTATATCTCCCATGAGGCCACATCACAGAGAAGAAGCACTTTCCTGGTCCCATTTTAGGATGGTTCAAATGGAAACATTCTCCTCAGATAAAAAAAACTGCAACTTTTTGGCAGTAGACTGCATTTTCTAGGGCTTCTTGCAAATGGAACAACTGCCAATGATGTAACTAGAGAGTGGTGAATGGCTGTATTCCAAATGGCACCCTATTCCACATGGTTCCCTATGGGCCCTGATGAAAAGTAGTGCACTATTTAGGAAATAGGGTGCCATTTGGCATGCAGTAACAAAGTGACCCCGTTCCAGATTTCCAGTCTAGTTCATCTTCAGGAAGAGTGTGGCAGTAAAGATCTGTTTCGTGAGAGAGAGATGTAGTGATTTTTAGGGTGGGTGCATTGAGGCGAGAGCACATATTCTCAGGCCACTTTAAAACGAAGTAAAGCAGCCTCGTAGACACACCCACACACGGATGTGCTCGCTCGCACACACTCACACTCGTACACACAACCCCTCCCCTCCCCCAGACTGCTGGAATGCCACCCACACACACACAGACACACACAGATACATACTCTTTAAAATACACTGCGCAACACCAGACACTGAGAGAAACACATGAATACACATGTATAACGACAAGTGTGCACACACAAACACACAATACAACACACAACACAACACACAACACACAACACAACAGATGGAGAGCATTGACTGAAACAGAGAGAGACAGCCTCACATGGAGAAACAACAGGCTTACACAACAACCTGTCTACCCAGAACCAGACTGTTACACAATATCAATAAAAAAGAACATCCAGGATCATTGGACTGGGATACTCACTGTCTGTCTAACAGGTCAGGAGAGAGTCTGGCCCCGTCCATGTGGCTGCTTCAATTGGCTCTGATAGTTAACGATCCATGTACACACACACACTTCAACACCCTCGTTAGCGGCCCCCTCCCTCAGACACACACCCTCACCTTCACACTCAACCTCAATCACTGATGTAAATACACACACACATTCTTGCAAACCCACAAACAACCACCCACACAATCACACAGAGTCAGTGTCTCTCATCTCTCTCATACCTCATCTCTCCGCAGTAGCTGAGAGAGAGAGAGAGAGAGAGAGAGAGAGAGAGAGAGAGAGACAGACAGACAGACAGACAGACAGACAGACAGACAGACAGACAGACAGACAGACAGACAGACAGACAGACAGACGGACAGAGAGAGAGAGAGAGGCAGTGAGATTAGCACATCTCTATTTTGGCAGCGTTATGCTATTGAAATGCTGTGAGCAGTGTACCTCCTTTAGACCTGACTGACAGCTATTTTCCGGCTCAGCGGTAACAGATAACTGCCAGATCTCTCTGAGCTTGGTACAGAAGTTTATTGTGCATCTAATATCTATATGTACAGTTGAAGTCGGAAGTTGACATACATTTAGGTTGGAGTCATTAAAACTATTTTTTCAACCACTCCACAAATTTCTTGTTAACAAACTATAGTTTTGGCAAGTCGGTTAGGACATCTACTTTGTGCATGACACAAGTAATTTTTCCAACAATTGTTTACAGACAAATTATTTCACTTATAATTCACTGTATCACAATTCCAGTGGGTCAGAAGTTTACATACACTAAGTTGACTGTGCCTTTAAACAGCTTGGAAAATTCCAGAAAATGATGTCACGGCTTTAGAAGCTTCTGATAGGCTAATTGACATCATTTGAGTCAATTGGAGGTGTACCTGTGGATGTATTTCAAGGCCTACCTTCAAACTCAGTGCCTCTTTGCTTGACATAATGGGAAAATCAAAATAAATCAGCCAAGACCTCAGAAAAAGTATTGTAGACCTCCACAAGTCTGGTTCATCCTTGGGAGCAATTTCCAAACACCTGAAGGTACCACGTTCATCTGTACAAACAATAGTATGCAAGTATAAACAGCCATCATACCGCTCAGGAAGGAGACGCGTTCTGTCCCCTAGAGATTAACGTACTTTGGTGTGAAAAGTGAAAATCAATCCCAGAACAACAGCAAAGGACCTTGTGAAGATGCTGGAGGAAACAGGTACAAAAGTATGTATATCCACAGTAAAACGAGTTCTATATCGAAATAACCTGAAAGGCCTCTCAGCAAGGAAGAAGCCACTGCTCCAAAACCACCATAAAAAAGCCAGACTACAGTTTGCAACTGCACATGGGGACAAATATTGTACTTTTTGGAGAAATGTCCTCTGGTCTGATGAAACATAAATAGAACTGTTTGCCCATAATGACCATCGTTATGTTTGGAGGAAAAAGGGGGTTGCTTGCAAGCCGAAGAACACCATCGCAACCGTGAAGCACGGGGGTGGCAGCATCATGCTGTGGGGGTGATTTGCTGTAGGAGGGACTGGTGCACTTCACAAAATAGATGGCATCGTGAGGAAGGAGAATTATGTGGATATATTGAAGCAACATCTCAAGACATCAGTCAGGAAGTTAAAGCTTGGTCGCAAATGGGTCTTCCAAATGGACAATGACCCCAAGCATACTTCCAAAGTTGTGGCAAAATGGCTTAAGGACAACAAAGGCAAGGTATTGGAGTGGCCATCACAAAGCCCTGACCTCAATCCTATAGAAAATTAGTGGGCAGAACTGAAAAGGCGTGTGCGAGCAAGGAGGCCTACAAACCTGACTCAGTTACACCAGCTCTGTCAGGAGGAATGGGCCAAAATTCACCCAACTTATTGTGGGAAGCTTGTGGAAGGCTATCCGAAACATTTAACCCAAGTTAAACAATTTAAAGGCAATGCTACCAAATACTAATTGAGTGTATGTAAACTTCTGACCCACTGGGAATGTGATGAAAGAAATTAAAGCTGAAATAAATCATTCTCTCTACTATTATTCTGACATTTCACATTCTTAAAATAAAGTGGTGATCCCAATGTCAGGAATTGTGAAAAACTGAGTTTAAATGTATTTGGCTAAGGTGTATGTAAACTTCCGACTTCAACTGTATATGTATATGTATATCTATATGTATATGTATATCTAAATCTATATGTATATCTATATGTATCTGAAACTGTCTTCTGTTTCTATCTTTATGTATTATCTATGACTGATTCTTACATTGAACACACAGGCATACACACAGAAACACACACACACACACACACAGATACACACACTCAAACACACAGACATACACACACATTAACCAGTCCTTGTCCCTCTGCCCCCAGCCCTGATGCATGCGGTGGTGTTTGGTAACGTGACGGCCATTATTCAGAGGATGTACTCTCGGCGCTCCCTCTACCACACCCGTACCAAGGACCTGAAAGACTTCATCAGGGTCCACCGTCTGCCCAAGGCCCTGGAGCAACGCATGCTGGAGTGCTTCCAGACCACCTGGTCTGTCAACAACGGCATCGACGTCAGTGAGGTGTGTTATAACAGAAGACTTTCTGACGTCTACGCTCTCACTGTCTCTCACGCCTCGCTCTCACAGTCTCTCACGCCTCGCTCTCACCGTCTCTCACGTCTATGCTCTCACTGTCTCTCACGCCTCGCTCTCACTGTCTCTCATGTCTATGCTCTCACTGTCTCTCACGTCTATGCTCCTACTCTCGCTGTCTCTCTCTTCTCTCTCTCTCTGTCTTGTTTTCTTTTCATGTTCCCAATGCTCCTGTTGGTTAACAATGTAAGCCTCATGTATTGATTCTTCTGTCAGTTATTTTCTCAAGTCATATCACTTGTTTTGCCTCACTCTCTTCCCCCTGTGCCACCTCTTCAAATTTCCCTCTCATCTGTCAATCCCGTCTGTCCCAACTCAATCTCTCATATTTTATTTCCTTTCTCATTCTCCCTCAATAGTTGTTGAAGGACTTCCCAGATGAGCTGAGGGCGGACATCGCCATGCACCTGAACAAGGAGCTGCTGCAGCTACCGCTGTTTGAGTCGGCCAGTAGGGGGTGTCTGCGCTCCCTGTCTCTCATCATCAAGACGTCATTCTGCGCCCCGGGAGAGTATCTCATCCGCCAGGGAGACGCCCTGCAGGCCATCTACTTTGTCTGCTCTGGGTCCATGGAGGTGCTGAAGGACAACACTGTGCTGGCTATACTGGGTAAGGAAACTTAGGGCACACACACACACAGACAGGCACACACACACGTAAGTGCACATACCTGATGACATACACATTCTAACAGAACTGCATTAGTTTGCCAAACAATCACACAATCACACATGCCTAGCATTTGCAGTGAATACCGGGGGAGCTCCGGATTGGAAACCCGTGTCCCTCTGCTTGTCACCCATCCCTAACCCCAATCACTACCATCTTAAACCTAGTTAACCCCAATCACTACCATCTTAAACCTAGTTAACCCCAATCACTACCATC
>NC_059231.1:2843083-2978083 GCF_020615455.1 Coregonus clupeaformis
TCATAGGAGGCAAAAAATCTCAGGTCATCTCTGTTCGAGCATGTGGTATCTATCTATCTATCTATCTATCTATCTATCTATCTATCTATGTGTGTATATATATGTATATGTGTATATATATGTATATGTGTATATATATGTATATATATGTGTGTATGTATATATATATATATAAATATATATATATATATATATATAAATATATGTATGTATGTATATATATGTATGTATATGTATATATAAATATATGTATGTATGTATATATATGTATGTATATGTATGTATATAAATATATATATGTATGTATGTATATATGTATGTATATGTATGTATGTATGTGTATATATTAGGGCTGTCAAATGATTAAAAATTTTTATCAAATTAATCAGAATTTTCAGTGGATTAATCATGATTAATCACTATTTGCAATTACACCTGAATCCTAACCATTTTTTTTCTGAAATGCATACCAAAAGATAAATAACAGGACACAGATACATAATTTTCATATTATGTCTGTTTATTAACACAGCCAAATAATGGTGTTTTAAATCAAGCTGAAACATACTACACACCATAATATTTGTCTTTGTAATGTTCCATCACTTCCTCTTTGGCATTCCTCTTAACCAGGATGTACAATTTACAGTATTCAATTGAACAGAAAGCAATAAATGTAGTCAAATCATAACAGTGACCTACCACATTTTTGCACAATTTGAGTCATCTGTGGAAAAAAACATTTTCAATAAAACTTTTAAATCAAACCAAAGAACAATCTTTTACCTTTTCCTCCATTCTTTAATCCAGTTGCTCAAAAATCCAGTTGCTAACTACTATAACATGTTGCACTGAAACTGGTCTTTTGTTTGAACATCACCTTTCAAATCTACTGAGCTTCATCATCTTTCAGCCAGTTGCTGAGGCAAACTAACTTGTTCACATTTTCTGAAAGTAAAGCTGACCTTTCTTGTTCACAATGTGACCTGCAACTGAGAAAAGTCGTTCACAGGGAACAGTGGTTGCAGGAGTGGCTAGATATTTGTGAGCTAGTGAGGCCAGCTTCTCATGGGCTCCTGAATGAGATGCCCACCACCTCAAGGGGCAGTCCTCCAATTTAATGGTGGGCTCTGCTCTGTACCTCTGTATGGCAGGTTGGACCTCTTCATCTTCTGATTCTGAATCTGAGCCCATTTGCAGAAGGCTGATTTTCTTCCTGGGTGGCCCATCATCATGTGTCTGTGAAGACCTTCTGGGTGATTCTTGTTGCAGCATCCCTTCAAGTGTGGTCCACACCTCTTCCCTGTCTGTCTTGGGCAGGCATTTCAAGTCTTTGAAACGAGGATCCAAAACTGTAGCAATCTGGAGCCATGCATTGTTGAGCTGTTCTTGACGGGATGCTAGGTCCTCCTTGAACTTGGTCTTGAATCTCACCACATATGCAGGGTCCTCATCACAGGCTTCCATCTTGAGACGCAAGTGGCAGAGAGAAGGTAGTACCACAGAACAGGAGACATAGGCCTCTCCACCCAGGAGCTCAGTTACATACCTACGCACACAAACACACACATGCACACAGAGACAGTGTATTATTAGAACAGTGGTTATCAACATATTATTATTATTATTATTATTATTATTATTATTATCATCATCATCATTTTTTACATAGATACATGTTATTGATATTTGACTTGGTTTAATTCATTCCAGAAAATAATCAAAGCGATGTTATTTGATAAGTTACAGACTGATTTACCTGCATGGCTCTAGAAGTGTCTCCAGCCTCTGCAGTTTATCCCACTCTGCTGCGGTCGGCAAAACGAGTTTGTGCTCCTGATTGTCCAGGGCTGCGATGACAGCCTCTTTATTTCTGCTCACGCGCTTGACCATTTCCAGCGTCGAATTCCAACGTGTTGGAACATCCTGGATCAATGGCTCTTGCTTCTTTCCCAGGCTGACTTGTTGTGCTTGAAGCTCCGCAGCATTTGCTGGGCTGTGCTTAAAATGACCGACAACTTTGCGAGCCTTGGCCAAAGCATTTACAAAGCCGCTGTCAGCAAGACTCACTGTGACACTTCTCTGCACCATGTGAGCGACACAGTTCATGTGTTCATAGCGTGTAAGTCGAATTGCGGCAACCATGTTGCGCGCACTGTCAGTCCATTTTGCTATTGTGTTGGTCAAATTATCTGAGGTTGATTTTGTTAATTGCCTGCAAACATTCAGCGTGGTCTGGCGCAAACCACTTGCTGAATCTGACGGCCCAGCAAACGCATGTTTGGCGTTGACATGGTACTTCAAGCTTGAACAGCTCCGGTGAAATTGAAACTCCTTCTTACAAATCTTGCAAATAACCTTGTACTTGTTAACTGTACCATCATCATTCTTTTTATATTTGAATCCGTCAATAGGCTCACCTTGCTCCATCTCGCCTCTAGCTCCCAACCACTTTCCTGACCTGAATAATTTGTCACACTGCGCATGCGTGAAATGCGTTAAAAAAATTGACGTAATTAACAGCAAACAACTAATTAACGTCGTTAACGCGCTATTTTTGACAGCCCTAGTATATATATATATATATATATGTATATGTATATATAATTTTTATATATGTGTATATATATGTGTATGTATGTATATGTACAATATCTGACAGTAAAGTACATTTTTGAAGCTGTGGTGGTTCTGTAATAGTTGACTGTTTTACACACATTATTTATTTTATTATGACACCACTATATCCTCAAAATAAGTAGCCAGTGAGTGTGTGGTTATTCATTTTAAATTCCTCCCCTCAGTCTCAAGACTGCAAGAGTCTTTACGCAGAGTCAATGCAGAGGGAGTCTACATGAGACGTCTGAGGCTGCGTGTATTAAGGCGGCGGCAGTATTTTGTTCCTGGCCCAAACTCTTTGTGGCATATAGATGGCCACCATAGCTTATCAGGTCAGTGATATTAGCAGATAAACAATGCATCTTTCTATATGTTTCATTACAATTGTTATACAATAAAGTTATATTTTTTCATGTGTTTGCAACAGGTGGAGATTTGTTGTCCACGGTGGGGTGGATGGATTCAGTCGTTTAGTGGTCTACCTGACTGTGGCCGGCAATAATAGAGCTCATACGGTCTTACAGAGCTTTATCGCCGCTGTTGAGCAGTATGGGCTGCCATCAAAGGGTACGGTCTGACAAAGGGGGGAGAATGCAGATGTAGCAGAATTCATGATCAGAAGCAGAGGTACCGACAGGAATTCACACATCACAGGCAGAAGTGTCCACAATCAGCGGTAAAGAAATATGTTTGGCAACTAGGCTCACACAACTAACATACTAGTTGAATGTACTTTAGCATATGTCATAAATTAACAATTTCTCAATTTTATCCTAAACACAGAATAGAGAGGATGTGGAGAGATGTTTATGAACATGCCCTGGACCTCTTCTATCAGATCTTTACTTCATTGGAAGATCAGGAGACACTGAATCCAGACAATGAAGTCCATCTTTTCGCTCTGCACCGGATTTTCCTTCCACTGGTTCAGCAAAGCCCCTCGACTCTTTTCGAGATGCTTGGAACTTCCACGGTCTTAGAACTGAAAGGAATCAGTCACCACAGCAACTCTGGAGAAGTTACAGAGAGCAAGGCCCTGAGGAGGATCCTACTGAGGTTAACAATGAACTTTAAACACTTTCTTAAAATTGTTTCCCCAAAGGAATTATGGGAGAAAAAAATGGTGCTAAATGTGATACTTTAAATGAAACATTTACTATAGATTATTGTCTCTTTAAAATCTCCCGAGCTTTTTAAAGATCAACCTGTGAGCTGTAGTTTCTACAGTGCATACTATGCAAAGCTGTATTATTTTAAAAAACGGAATAAGTAACATTTCATTTCTCACTGCCTTGGTGACCAAAAATAACAATCTTGTGTAAGGACATGTCAAACTAGTTTTAAGTACAAGACTGATTATGCTTGTCATCCATTCAGGTTCCTGAAGAATATGGGATCGATTGGAACGGACCTCACTGCCTTCATCGAGGCACTGTGTCAGTCCCCGAGGTTCAGCTGGCCCGTGAGCTCTCAGATGAAGAGGTTGCAATTTTGCCAGCTCCAGGAGTTTCTGTTACTGATGCACTTAGACTATATGTAGAGACTGTGGAAGTGTTATCAAGAATCTTAGACTGATGTCCAACCCATGTTTTTATTTGTTGTGTTAGAACAAGCAAGGAAAAACTGAAAGTTTACTTTCCTTTTTAAAAAGAAAGGAAAAAAAGCTGTTTCTTTGAAGCTTCCTGTCTCATTATGGTCCACAGAATGACTAACATGAATGCTGTACTGTTAGCACTGAAGGTGCAGAACAGTTTGATTTTAGTAAATGGAAGAAAAAAAAGTAAACTACTGCACAGTGTGTTAATGTTTTCAAAGACACTGAACTTGTGTCAATTCATCTGAACTGTGTATGCATTGACAATAGGGCTGGGCAATATGGAGAAAATCAAATATCACATTTTTGACCTAACACCTTGATGTCGATATTGCAACGATATTGTAAGGTTGACAATTGGTGCATTCACAAAATATCTTCCACATTTAGATTTCGGATAAATAACTATCATATTGTGGATATAATGACTAAGTGGTAAAAGGCAAATAATATAACAGCTAGAACAGTCTGGTAAGTTCAGAAAATGACATCACTTTACTGTAATGCAGCATTTGAAACCAGGAAAAGACTAAACTTACCATGTAACGATATTACACTTCTTCAAAATCTAATGGTGCTTTTCCATTACATGGTACCTACTCGCCTCGCCTCGCCTTTTTTGGTTTTCCATTACGAAAAAAAGTACCTGGTACCTGCTAACATATACTTTTTTTTAGCACCTGCTCAGTCGAGGTTCCAAGCGAGCTGAGGCGAGCCGAGAAGGTAACTTTTAGACATTTTGTCCTGCACCTCACACAGCGTCTCAACATTGGGGCTAGCAGGACCGAGTCTTCTCTTGATTTTTAGCCGTTGCAATGAAAGTTCTGTTTAACCGTGTAACTAAACCAACGTAGAGGTGAATAGCGCCACCCAGTGTATTGGAATGTGTTCAGTAGCTCTGCATCAATCCATTATCCGGAATTGATTTGTCTTGGCTTGATGCAGAGGGTAACCAATCAGGCGTTAGGTTCCGCCTACCAACTTTTGATGGGTCAGTTTGACAGTTTTAAGTAATTCAGGAAGCACTCCAACGCAGGACCATGAAATGTAAATGTAAATAGTGAAATTATTATATATGTATTTTACATAAAATGAATCGGTATTTTAATTAATTAATGACACATTTAATAACACATTTATGTATTTAATTCTAATTTTAATTAATTAATGACACATTTAAGTAATTATTTAATGGTGTATTTATTTATTTAATTGTGGCACTTTTAGTCCTCCATACAAAACAGGCCACTTTAGACTTCTAAGGCAAGCGCACTCATTGTTGAAAGAAATGTACCTTTTCTTGTAGCTAAATCTCTTAACACTAGGCTACAATCACCTGCCCTGGATATCTTACTAAATTACCGTGGCACAATATTACTCAATTTATAAGTCAATGAAACCATTTTTTAAATCTTCAGTATAGCCTATTGTGTCTTTCAACGTGATCTCTCGAAGTTACGTTCACTTACAACCGGCACCTGTACAGTTTACCTAGATATAAGTGATGATGAGTACAACTGGATTTTTCAACCAATCACGCGTGTCCAAAGTTGATCTCGTTCCCTTAAATTGTTTTGCTTCGATTGAGGTATCAAGTTTCAATTAGGATTGTTCATATTTCTACCATATTGGTAACGTATTGGATTCTCATGACATGCGCAGGTCAGTTTTTTTTTTTTCTCACTCAAGAGGTATAAATATAAATATTTAGTCTATTCCTTGATTTGAAAGCATGTGACCTATAATTAGTGTACCAAGGTACTGGATGTACAAAAGGCCCTACTGTCCAGTGGACATACCAATTCATTATATGTAATCATTGATTCTTGAAGAATACCATTCTTCATAAAGTTAATTACCGTCTTACCCCGATAGGCTATACCTGCATTTCAAGGCTGTGGTCCATTGTTTCCATTTGTTTTTGTAAACCAACATACCAGATATCAAAGTAGGACTCAGTTGTCAAAAGGCTTACCATCTTCACTGTTATGCTGCTAGTGCTACCATGATTTTAATAGGTCATTATGAGTGTGTTTACATCCATTAAATTATACAACTTAATTTTACGTCTTCTGTCTGAATAGAGAAACAGATTTGGCATTATTTATATTTTCTAGGAGGCAAAAAAACATGGAGCCTACACAAAACAGGCTACTTAAGACATATAAGTCAAGGACACACATTGTGTAAAGAAATGTAAGAAATGTGATTGTTTTGCATCGGCGTATCAAGTTACTGCTAGGACTAGGCTATTTCTGATAGTTTCAAAATACGGTTGTTCATATTTTTACATGGTTGGTATTCCCATCACATGCGCAGGTGAGTATTTTTGTTCCCACGAAGGGTACATAACATATTGAAATATATAGCTACATATTGAAATATATAGCCTACCCCATGATTTGAAAGAACGTGACCTATAAATAGGTATGTGCAATAGGCCTAGACCAACAGTCTAATAGACATTTATATTAATTAACAATATTTAATCATTGATTCTTGAACACATGCCTCATAAGTACAACGGCCTTACCCCATTAGACTGTACCTCAAATATAAGCCCTGGACAAACACACCTGATTCAACTGGTCAACTAATCATCAAGCCCTCAATGAGTTGAATGAGGTGCGTTTGTCCAGGGCTACAACGACAATGTATACTGTTGGGGGTACTGGAGGACCAGGGTTGGGAAACACTGACCTAAAATAGGCTGTGCTCCATTGTTTTTGTAAACACACAATGTTACAAGGTCAAGTTTTAGTTGTCACTTGCACCAGCACAATGAAATGCTTGACTTTCTTGCCCTACCCAACAATGGCGTATTCAATATCAAAAAGTAGAACTAATAACAACAAAATCTCTAGACATACTCAATAAAAGAGGAAGCTACAGTATATGCCAGTATCACATTTACAATGTGCAGGGATACTGAGGTAAATATGGACATGTAGGCATGGATTATTAATAACAATAATACTACTAATAAACAGTATGGCAGAAGTGGTGTAACTGTGTGTAAGAATGTCAGTGAAGGTATGTATACCTGATATCAATGGCCCAGGTTTTAACAGTTCAACTGGTAGGTCATAAATGGCCTGTTCACTGTTATGCCACTAGTGCTACCATGATTATTATACTGTTATACCACTAGTGATACCATGATTATTATTCTGTTATACCACTAGTGCTACCATGATTATTATTCTGTTATACCACTAGTGCTACCATGATTATTATACTGTTATACCACTAGTGCTACCATGATTATTATACTGTTATACCACTAGTGCTACCATGATTATTATTATGTTATACCACTAGTGCTACCATGATTATTATTATGTTATACCACTAGTGCTACCATGATTATTATTCTGTTATGCCACTAGTGCTACCATGATTATTATTCTGTTATACCACTAGTGCTACCATGATTATTATTCTGTTATACCACTAGTGCTACCATGATTATTATTCTGTTATACCACTAGTGCTACCATGATTATTATTCTGTTATGCCACTAGTGCTACCATGATTATTATTCTGTTATGCCACTAGTGCTACCATGATTATTATTCTGTTATACCACTAGTGCTACCATGATTATTATACTGTTATACCACTAGTGCTACCATTATTATTATACTGTTATACCACTAGTGCTACCATGATTATTATTCTGTTATGCCACTAGTGCTACCATGATTATTATTCTGTTATACCACTAGTGCTACCATGATTATTATTCTGTTATGCCACTAGTGCTACCATGATTATTATACTGTTATGCTACTACAGCTACCATGATTATTATTCTGTTATGCCACTAGTGCTACCATGATTATTATACTGTTATGCCACTAGTGCTACCATGATTATTATACTGTTATACCATTAGTGCTACCATGATTATTATTCTGTTATGCCACTAGTGCTACCATGATTATTATTCTGTTATACCACTAGTGCTACCATGATTATTATTCTGTTATGCCACTAGTGCTACCATGATTATTATTCTGTTATGCCACTAGTGCTACCATGATTATTATACTGTTATACCACTAGTGCTACCATTATTATTATACTGTTATACCACTAGTGCTACCATGATTATTATTCTGTTATGCTACTAGTGCTACCATGATTATTATTCTGTTATGCCACTAGTGCTACCATGATTATTATACTGTTATACCACTAGTACTACCATGATTATTATTCTGTTATGCCACTAGTGCTACCATGATTATTATACTGTTATACCACTAGTGCTACCATAATTATTATACTGTTATACCACTAGTGCTACCATGATTATTATACTGTTATGCCACTAGTGCTACCATGATTATTATACTGTTATGCCACTAGTGCTACCATGATTATTATTATGTTATACCACTAGTGCTACCATGATTATTATTCTGTTATACCACTAGTGCTACCATGATTATTATACTGTTATGCTACTACAGCTACCATGATTATTATACTGTTATACCACTAGTGCTACCATGATTATTATTCTGTTATACCACTAGTGCTACCATGATTATTATACTGTTATGCTACTACAGCTACCATGATTATTATACTGTTATGCCACTAGTGCTACCATGATTATTATACTGTTATGCCACTAGTGCTACCATGATTATTATTCTGTTATACCACTAGTGCTACCATGATTATTATTCTGTTATACCACTAGTGCTACCATGATTATTATTCTGTTATGCCACTAGTGCTACCATGATTATTATACTGTTATGCCACTAGTGCTACCATGATTATTATTCTGTTATACCACGTGCTACCATGATTATTATTCTGTTATACCACTAGTGCTACCATGATTATTATACTGTTATACCACTAGTGCTACCATTATTATTATACTGTTATACCACTAGTGCTACCATGATTATTATTCTGTTATACCACTAGTGCTACCATGATTATTATACTGTTATGCCACTAGTGCTACCATGATTATTATACTGTTATACCACTAGTGCTACCATGATTATTATTCTGTTATCCCACTAGTGCTACCATGAATATTATTCTGTTATACCACTAGTGCTACCATGATTATTATTCTGTTATACCACTAGTGCTACCATGATTTCAATAAGTAATTGTGTGTGTTTATGTAACAGGATTGCTTCCGTTTCCATCCATTAATTTATACCTGTGCTTGTGATTTTTTTTCTAGCTACCCATTCCCTGAAATATTTCTACACAGCGCTCCAACAATCTACTGGCCTTCCAGAGTTCAGCACTGTTGCGTATTTGGATAAGCAACCAATTTATTTATATGACAGCTCTACAATGGAAGTGGTAGCTCGACAGGAGTGGGTAAAAGGAGCTGTGGATGCAGACTTCTGGAGAAGAAATACACAACTTCTTATGGACACTGAGAAGGTGTTCAAAACCAACATGGACACTGCAAGAGCACGCTTCAACCAGACAAGTTAGTAGGCCATCATCAGAACATGTTTTGATAGATAGCTAACAGTAAACACTCATTGAACACTGAAGGATCAATGTTATTATGTTGGTTTCCTGGTTTCCTTTTAGGTGCCCTTGCATTGCAGAAAATGTATAGCTGTGAGTGGAATGAGGAAACTAATGCTATAGATGGAGATGAACTGTATGGATATGGAGGAGAGGACTACCTGACATTTGATCTGGAGCAAGAAAGATGGATTGCACCTGTTCAGCAGGGATTAAACACCAAAATGAAGTGGGATGCTGATGGTCCTAAGCTTAAAGCCAAAACTCAATATCTAACCCATACCTGTATTGAATGGCTGAAGAATTATGTTTCTAATCAAAGCATGTGGGATAGGAAAGGTATTATTAAGACTTAATTCGTTTTTTGCACAATTTGAGTGGGTTTACTATTTCTATGTCTTGGAAATTCTAATGACGTGTACATACTGTTAGATTATTGAAACATGCAGTCAGTGTTGTTGACTTGTCCAGTAGCCATCATCTGTGGAATAGTGTACAGCCAGATGCTGTCATCTGAATAAGTAAATACACTCTGTAGAGGTGTATATATTTGATCAATATCCTGATGTTTGTATATTTGATCAATATCCTGATGTTTGTATATTTGATCAATATCCTGATGTTTGTATATTTGATCAATATCCTGATGTTTGTATATTTCATCAATATCCTGATGTTTGTATATTTGATCAATATCCTGATGTTTGTATATTTGATCAATATCCTGATGTTTGTATATTTGCTTTCCACAGTCCCACCGCAGGTATCTTTGCTTCAGAAAGAACCCTCCGATCGTGTGACCTGCCATGCAACAGGCTTCTATCCAGACGCTACCATGATATTTTGGAGAAGAGATGGAGTAGAGATCCATGATGATGTGGAGCATGAAGAGACCCTGCCTAACGGGGATGGGACGTATCAGAAGAGAACCCATCTCACTGTGTCCCCTGAAGACCTACAGAAGCACGACTACACATGCACTGTCCAACACGTTAGCGATGATGTGGTTCTGTCTGCTAACAGGAACAGCATTTGCAGCAACAGCAGGAAATGCAACAGCAGCAATACTCAAAGTTAGTAGTTCTCCTATTATCCAAATCAGTTCTCAAGGACCCTGGGAATCCAGGTTTTTGTTTCTAAATGTTACATCTAAATGTTATGTTCTAGACTTTTATTCATCAATTAGCAAACCAGTTGTATACGACAGCCTCTTTTCAAATGTGCATTCTTAGGGGCTGCTGTGAAGTGATGTTGTGACCCTCTGAACCCTAGAGTCTGATGCGTTTTAATCACGATTTAACACAACTTGATTAATTATCTAATCGATGTCTTCCTAATAGTGTGATGTTAGTCTTGAAATCAAATGTATTCACATTGAGCAATTCTTCTTTGATCTCAGGGCTGTACATCTCCATCATCATTGTCTCAGTGGTCTTTGCATTGGTCATCCTTGTTGGTATGTCAAGCCCTCTTCACCGCCATAGACACCAGCAGACACACAAATGTGGCAACAACTAAAACATCCAGTGCATCAGTACATTTTAATGTCAATAACACACAACACCATAGTGTTAGATGTATTTAGTTTAGTCATTGAAATGATTGAAACAGATTGATATGATTTAGATTACCGATGATGAGGAAAAAACTAACTGCCACATCTTTTTCTCCTATTATCCAAGTGGTTTTCATAAAGATAAAGAAGTTCCGCAACGGAAAAGGTAAGTTCCCACCTATTCTTTTAACCACTATATATCCCTGTTGATAATACTGCAAAATGAGGGGTTTCAAACTACTGTACTCAATGAGAGGTTTCTAACTACTGTACTCAATGAGAGGTTTCTAACTACTGTACTCAATGAGAGGTTTCAAACTACTGTACTCAATGAGGGGTTTCTAACTACTGTACTCAATCAGGGGTTTCTAACTACTGTACTCAATGAGAGGTTTCTAACTACTGTACTCAATGAGAGGTTTCTAACTACTGTACTCAATGAGAGGTTTCTAACTACTGTACTCAATGAGAGGTTTCTAACTACTGTACTCAATGAGAGGTTTCTAACTACTGTACTCAATTGCTGCAGTGTCTACTAAACAATACAGTGATCATTATATTTTATTTAACAAATATTCTTACATTTAACTCTTTGTTTATTGGACTAACATTCATTTTCATTATTACACAGGGAAAGGTTAGTCAGTTTTCAAATTATGAAGGCTGTTATAACATTAATCTTTCTACTGTCTTTCTAGAACAAACGTCTGAAAAGGAAAAACAATGTGCAAGTGAGTACTGAACTGTGTTGCGCTGTACGCAATAGAGGAGTGAATCCTTTACGAAGGATTTTATATCAATCAGTAACCTGAAAAGGTGAGGTGGAAGTTATTGTGAAATGTTCATTTTTTTCCGATTCTCAGCAAGTCTCCTGGAGAAGGGTGTTCTTCTGCTCAACGATGGTGAGTGTTCAGATTTCTCTTTTACTAAAACTTCATGGGGGGTTTCTAACTACTGTACTCAATGAGAGGTTTCTAACTACTGTACTCAATGAGAGGTTTCTAACTACTGTACTCAATGAGCGGTTTCTAACTACTGTACTCAATGAGGGGTTTCTAACTACTGTACTCAATGAGAGGTTTCTAACTACTGTACTCAATGAGAGGTTTCTAACTACTGTACTCAATGAGAGGTTTCTAACTACTGTACTCAATGAGAGGTTTCTAACTACTGTACTCAATGAGAGGTTTCTAACTACTGTACTCAATGAGAGGTTTCTAACTACTGTACTCAATGAGAGGTTTCTAACTACTGTACTCAATTGCTGCAGTGTCTACTAAACAATACAGTGATCATTATATTTTATTTAACAAATATTCTTACATTTAACTCTTTGTTTATTGGACTAACATTCATTTTCATTATTACACAGGGAAAGGTTAGTCAGTTTTCAAATTATGAAGGCTGTTATAACATTAATCTTTCTACTGTCTTTCTAGAACAAACGTCTGAAAAGGAAAAACAATGTGCAAGTGAGTACTGAACTGTGTTGCGCTGTACGCAATAGAGGAGTGAATCCTTTACGAAGGATTTTATATCAATCAGTAACCTGAAAAGGTGAGGTGGAAGTTATTGTGAAATGTTCATTTTTTTCCGATTCTCAGCAAGTCTCCTGGAGAAGGGTGTTCTTCTGCTCAACGATGGTGAGTGTTCAGATTTCTCTTTTACTAAAATTAATGGGGGGTTTCTAACTACTGTACTCAATGAGAGGTTTCTAACTACTGTACTCAATGAGAGGTTTCTAACTACTGTACTCAATGAGGGGTTTCTAACTACTGTACTCAATGAGAGGTTTCTAACTACTGTACTCAATGAGGGGTTTCAAACTACTGTACTCAATGAGAGGTTTCTAACTACTGTACTCAATGAGAGGTTTCTAACTACTGTACTCAAGGAGAGGTTTCTAACTAGTGTACTCAATGAGAGGTTTCTAACTAGTGTACTCAATGAGAGGTTTCTAACTACTGTACTCAATGAGGGGTTTCTAACTACTGTACTCAATGAGGGGTTTCTAACTACTGTACTCAATGAGGGGTTTCTAACTACTGTACTCAATGAGGGGTTTCTAACTACTGTACTCAATGAGAGGTTTCTAACTACTGTACTCAAGGAGAGGTTTCTAACTAGTGTACTCAATGAGAGGTTTCTAACTAGTGTACTCAATGAGAGGTTTCTAACTACTGTACTCAATGAGAGGTTTCTAACTACTGTACTCAATGAGGGGTTTCTAACTACTGTACTCAATGAGGGGTTTCCAACTACTGTACTCAATGAGGGGTTTCTAACTACTGTACTCAATGAGGGGTTTCTAACTACTGTACTCAATGAGAGGTTTCTAACTACTGTACTCAAGGAGAGGTTTCTAACTAGTGTACTCAATGAGAGGTTTCTAACTACTGTACTCAATGAGAGGTTTCAAACTACTGTACTCAATGAGAGGTTTCTAACTACTGTACTCAATGAAGGGTTTCGAACTACTGTACTCAATGAGAGGTTTCGAACTACTGTACTCAATTGCTGCAGTGTTTACTAAACAATACAGTGATCATTATTTTTTATTTAACAAATATTCTTACATTTAACTCTTTGTTTATTGGACTAACATTCATTTTAATTATTACACAGGCAAAGGTTAGTCAGTTTTCTAATTCTGAAGGCTGTTATAACATTAATCTTTCTACTGTCTTTCTAGAACAAACGTCTGAAAAGGAAAAACAATGTGCAAGTGAGTACTGAACTGTGTTGCGCTGTACGCAATAGAGGAGTGAATCCTTTACGAAGGATTTTATATCAATCAGTAACCTGAAAAGGTGAGGTGGAAGTTATTGTGAAATGTTCATTTTTTTCCGATTCTCAGCAAGTCTCCTGGAGAAGGGTGTTCTTCTGCTCAACGATGGTGAGTGTTCAGATTTCTCTTTTACTAAAACTTCATGGGGGGTTTCTAACTACTCTACTCAATGAGAGGTTTCTAACTACTGTACTCAATGAGAGGTTTCTAACTACTGTACTCAATGAGAGGTTCAACTACTGTACTCAATGAGGGGTTTCTAACTACTGTACTCAATGAGGGGTTTCTAACTACTGTACTCAATGAGAGGTTTCTAACTACTGTACTCAATGAGGGGTTTCTAACTACTGTACTCAATGAGGGGTTTCAAACTACTGTACTCAATGAGAGGTTTCTAACTACTGTACTCAATGAGGGGTTTCTAACTACTGTACTCAATCAGGGGTTTCTAACTACTGTACTCAATGAGGGGTTTCTAACTACTGTACTCAATGAGAGGTTTCAAACTACTGTACTCAATGAGAGGTTTCTAACTACTGTACTCAATGAGAGGTTTCAAACTACTGTACTCAATTGCTGCAGTGTCTACTAAACAATACAGTGATCATTATATTTTATTTAACAAATATTCTTACATTTAACTCTTTGTTTATTGGACTAACATTCATTTTCATTATTACACAGGGAAAGGTTAGTCAGTTTTCTAATTCTGAAGGCTGTTATAACATTAATCTTTCTACTGTCTTTCTAGAACAAACGTCTGAAAAGGAAAAACAATGTGCAAGTGAGTACTGAACTGTGTTGCGCTGTACGCAATAGAGGAGTGAATCCTTTACGAAGGATTTTATATCAATCAGTAACCTGAAATGGTGAGGTGGAAGTTATTGTGAAATGTTCATTTTTTCCGATCCTCAGCAAGTCTCCTGGAGAAGGGTGTTCTTCTGCTCAACGATGGTGAGTGTTCAGATTTCTCTTTTACTAAAACTTCATGGTAAGACAGAAGTTATTTTATGTTTAAATCTCAGTGGACTCAAGTATGACCCTTCGGCAGTAAAGAATTTCAGTCTGGCAGTTGTTTCCCTTCTCATTAAGAGTATAATTTGAGGAGTTGAACGTTAAAGACCTTTGCAAAAATTATGTAAATAATCCGTCAAGGCATTTCCTCCATTACTGATTGAAATAAAACATTTAAAAAAAACATGTATTTCCCCCTAGCAAAACCTGCCACGTTGTCACGATCGTCTGGGTAAAGAGTGGACCAAGGCGCAGCGTGTGAAACGAACATGACTTTAATTAGTTAAAGCACAAGTACAAACAAAACACGATCGTGAAGTCCACAGTAACACTGACTGAACACGGAACAAAAACCCACAACAACAAGGTGAAAACAGACAATTTAAATATGGCTCCCAATCAGAGACAACGAGCCAACAGCTGACACTCGTTACCTCTGATTGGGAGTCACTCATTCAACCTAAGAAATACAACCACATAGAACAACCCAACCAAACAGAACACAACGAAACGAACACACCCTGGCTCAACATACAAAGTCCCGGAGCCAGAGCGTGACAGTACCCCCCCCTAAAGGCGCGGACTGCGACCGCGCCTCAAAACCCCAAACAGGGGAGGGCTGGGTGGGCATTCTCCTCGGAGGCGGCTCCGGCTCCGGGCTTGACCACCACCCTTCCACAATCCCCCCGTAGCGCCCCCGGTCCGGTCTGACCCCGCTGGCTGGATCTGGACCGGACATAGACGGAGCGGATTGCTCAAACTCCGTAGTGGAGTAGCTGACCTGATCAGGCACCGGACTGACGACGCGCACCCCTGGCTTGGCGCGTGAGGCAGGAACGGACCGGACCTGGCTGACGATACGCACCCTTGGCTTGGTGCGTGGAGCCGGAACGGACCTCACCCGGCTGACGACTCGCATCCTTGGCTTGGTGCGAGTAGCAGGAATGGGCTGGATCAGGCTGACGACTCGCACCCTTGGCTTGGTGCGAGTAGCAGGAACGAGCTGGACCAGGCTGATGACTCGCACCCCAGGCTTGGTGCGAGTGGCAGGAACAGGCCGGGTCGGGCTGGCGACGCGCACCGTATACTTGGTGCGAGTGGCAGGAACAGGCCGGGTCGGGCTGGCGACGCGCACCGTATACTTGGTGCGGGTGGCAGGAACAGGCCGGACCGGGCTGGCGACGCGCACCGTAGGTTTGGTGCGAGTGGCAGGAACAGGCCGGGTCGGGCTGGCGACGCACACCGTAGGCTTGGTGCGTGGAGCAGGGACAGGCCGGGCTGGGCTGGCGACGCACACCGTAGGCTTGGTGCGTGGAGCAGGGACAGGCCGGGCTGGGCTGGCGACGCACACCGTAGGCTTGGTGCGTGGAGCAGGGACAGGCTGGGCTGGCGACGCACACCGTAGGCTTGGAGCGTGGAGTAGGAACAGGCCGGGCTGGGCTGTCGACGCACACCGTAGGCTTGGTGCGTGGAGCAGGGACAGGCCGGGCTGGGCTGGCGACGCACACCGTAGGCTTGGTGCGTGGAGCAGGGACAGGCCGGGCTGGGCTGGCGACGCACACCGTAGGCTTGGAGCGTGGAGTAGGAACAGGCCGGGCTGGGCTGTCGACGCACACCGTAGGTTTGGTGCGTGGAGCAGGGACAGGCCGGGCTGGGCTGGCGACGCACACCGTAGGCTTGGTGCGTGGAGCAGGGACAGGCCGGGCTGGGCTGGCGACGCACCCCGTAGGCTTGGTGCGTGGAGTAGGAACAGGCCGGACCGTACTGGGAACACACACCACTGGCCTTAAACGGGGATCAGGAACGGGCCGGACCGGACTGGCAATACACCCGACCTCTCGCCGTGCCTCAACTACTTCCTTCCCTCCTCTCGCCAATGGCTCCCGTAATCCGGTGGCCTTCTCTCCACGTCTCCCATTACGCCCTGTGACAGCCTCCTGCTGCCCAGTCGCCCAAGCCGTGTGCCCCCCCCTAAAAATTTTCTGGGGTTGCCTCTCGTCCCTCTGACGCTGACACTGCTTACGCCGTTGCTCCTCTCCTGCCTGGGTCTCCCCCTTCATAGCCCTCCGGTACCGGACGGCCTCCTCCTCGGTAATCTGCCCCCAACCGAGGAGGACATCCACAAGCGTCACCTCCTGCGTGTGTTCCTGGACACGCTGCTTGGTCCTTTTATGGTGGGTTTTTCTGTCACGATCGTCTGGGTAAAGAGTGGACCAAGGCGCAGCGTGTGAAACGAACATGACTTTAATTAGTTAAAGCACAAGTACAAACAAAACACGATCGTGAAGTCCACAGTAACACTGACTGAACACGGAACAAAAACCCACAACAACAAGGTGAAAACAGACAATTTAAATATGGCTCCCAATCAGAGACAACGAGCCAACAGCTGACACTCGTTACCTCTGATTGGGAGTCACTCATTCAACCTAAGAAATACAACCACATAGAACAACCCAACCAAACAGAACACAACGAAACGAACACACCCTGGCTCAACATACAAAGTCCCGGAGCCAGAGCGTGACACACGTGGAGAGTTATTGTCAGTGATAATACATTTTTATATTGATAAGTGACCCCACTCGTATGTTTTCAATCTACTTTGCGTACTTGAAACCTGGGAAATTGAAGCAGAGATGTATCAAATCCAGACTCATCAATATGACATCACCATACACTGTTGGGAGCATAGATATATGGTCTGTGGTGGAGAGACTTCATACGTCACCCAACTGCTCTGGTGATGTTGTATCGCTAAGTCTTCCATTAATGCGTTCATGTTTAAATGTCCCCAGTATCAGCAAGGAAAGTAGAAACTGATGTGATTTTCACAGTTTAATGTTAAAATAAGAAATATGCTGCTTTTCAGTGAGTCAACCAGCTGATGCTCTCCAGTGCACGACTCAAGAGACCACTTTAAGAAGTTTAATTCCTGTATTTGTATAGCTTCATAGTCGGGGTTGAAAACGGGTTCTTCAATGAACAATCTGAAACCAGTCTATGAATGCAAATTCATCTAAATGTCACTTTAATGCACCGATGACTTGATGCAAGGTATTTTGTGGACCTGAAGACACTGTCAAGTTTTGAGTTTATTGATCATCCAGACCTCTTACATGTTCTTAAAAACGAACCTAAGTCTACATGGTGGCCTCTCCTCCCCCAGAAATTACTTTCAGTTTGTTGTTTGTTTATCCACACATCACAAGTACAAAGAAGGTGAAGCGTAATTGTGGAGGGTGACAGAGAGAAAAAACGTAGCTTGTGGGAGGGATCTTACTCACATTTACATGCACACAACACTGTGATTATTGTCAATAGATTATGGTCATATACAGGATATGCTGTTTACATGCAATGAAAAAGATTATTCGACTAATATTTTAGTGCAATCCATTTTTAAAGTAAATAATCTTCTGCTGTTTTAAGGTGTATTTTGTTCTGGAAAGTTCAGGATGAATGTTTATGTATTTAAGGTTCTGACAGAACGTCCAACAGAAACAGAACAGTTTACTCTGAGTCTTCCTGCTCTGCCGACTCTGGCGGCTCTGCCGACTCTGGCGACTCTGGCGGCTCTGCCGACTCTGGCGGCTCTGCCGACTCTGGCGGCTCTGCCGACTCTGCCGACTCTGGCGGCTCTGCCGACTCTACGTAAGTATCCATTATGTTGCGATCCTTTTATTGTATAATACCAGCATGTAAAGTAAATGTATTGAATCCTGTGTGACAGATGAACTTGTGCATTGATTTTGTACATGGAGATAACTGTCTAAGTGCTGTGCTTTGTTCTCTAATTACTATTTTTTTTTTTTTGATCTTTGCTTTCCCCTAGAAAGCCTCTTATCAAGAAATAACATTAAAAAGGATGGAAAACAAGTAAGTTGGAATCTGCTTAACATCTCATTTGCTGTATGTTCTTGAATAGTTTTGATATTCTTTAATGACATGAATCTGCATTAATAACATACATCTGCTAATAGTGCTGATAGTATGTTCTCTTTCCTATGTTTTTGTCTAGGCCAACTGCAGTTGGAGTGTCTTCTTTCGTGATCTTGGAGACCTCAATTATCCGTGGAGTTGCAAACTATATCAGAGGGTTTGGAATTTGTGAATTCAGTATATTGGCTACCATCCAAAGCTCTCAAAGTACTAATGTACGCACAAAAAAGACAACTTCCTGATATTAGGGCTGGCACAATTGTCATATAGCCGTGTAACCGACAATGAAATCAAATCAAATCAAATTTTATTTGCCACATGCGCCGAATACAACAGGTGTAGACTTTACAGTGGAATGCTTACTGACAAGCGCTTAACCAACAATGCATTTTTTCTTTTAAAAATAGTAAAATTTAAATTTAAAAAACATGTCAATTAAAATAAAATAAAAGCAAATACCTGAAGAGCAGCAGTAAAATAAAATAACAGAAGGGAGGCTATATACATTATGGACCATAACCGTGAACCAATCGTCTTAATACATTCATTTTAGGAGAAGGGGGATTCTACTTTATATTCAAAAACATATAGTTTAACCAATATACGTTTTTAATTTTTAAATGAAGTGGGTAAAGTTGGCAATCATTTTACAAGCAAAACAACACGGTCAGGAGTAGAAGATTCCTTTCCAAAAGTTCCAAGCGGTCAAAACCGTATGTTTTTGTGACAAGGGTGTCACCAAAGCTGTGTTGTATTTATTAGGTAAGTCATAGTTTATTTTCAAAGATGCATTACAAGGTTAAAAAAAATCATGACAATGAATCATTACCCCAAATTCCATAATGCTCACAGCCCTTCCTGATACATTTATTTTAAGTAAATCAGGGAAGCGTCAGAAGTAAGTAGTGTATATTGTTGCGGCCTTAACCCCAATACCAGGAATGGGAATATATAGGGACAGTAGTGGAGTTAGTGATTGACAGATCTGCTTAGAGGGCTCGAGGTCTGCTTAGAGCAATGATTTTCACATTTGGGTCGTGGGAGGTTTTGAATGGGTCGTGGGTGACGGAGTAAAAAAACAACAACATTTGGAAGTAAAGTGTTTCTAAATATTGTATATAACTATCATGAATGGAACAAAAGTAATTTGACAATCCACATTCTAGCCTCGGAAATCCCAGACCTATTCTGGAACATTGTTACATTTGTTGTAGGCAACCCGTCTGTCTGCCTGTAGGGAGACTATCCACACTCCATTTTCATCTGTTTTCAGATCAGTTACCTAGTCTCACCTATAGGCCTTTGTAGTAGTACTATATTTTTAGGTGTGCATGCAAAGCAATGCACAACACTAGGTTTCCTACATACTCATATTATTTTTATTGTTATTTGATTTATTTGGCTCGCTCTAGCGCTTAAACAATTGAAGTTATTAACACGAAACCAACTTCCAAATGTGCAGATTGGCCCAACTCGGGTTGCTTGAGAAAATATGTTTGATGGCATTTATACTTTTTGAACTATATAACAATATTGTAAATCAGCTCCGATGCATGTCAATGGGGGGGAAACGGGCCGTAGACTTGAATGCTAAAAAGATTATTGCAATTTGTACACATATCTCCTCTTTCACCGTTTATGTTATCAACTGCCCCAAATGAGGTTGCTTGAGCCTTTCTTTCAGATAGCATTTATACTTCTTGAACTACAACAATATTTAAATGAGCTCCCAATGCATTTTAATGGCAATAAAAATGCCATAGACTTACATGGGGGGAATGTTGAAATGTAGCTCCTCCTACACCATTAAGCTGTCAATTTATACTTTTCATACTATAAGCATCTAATTTGCAGACATTACCATGGGTTTGAATTAGAACCACAGTAACACAGTGGTAGCTATTTAAAATGGTCCTGCTCCTTGGCCAGTTAAGCTATAAGACCAACAGTTAAACATTCATGCTATCCTAACTTCAAATTCTTTAAGATCTTAATCAGTTAGGATAGCATGAATGTTTAAACGTTGGTCTTATAGCTTAACTGGCCAAGGAGCAGGACCATTTTAAATAGCTACCACTGTGTTACTGTGGTTCTAATTCAAACCCATGTTAATGTCTGCAAATTATAATTATATAAATGAACTATGATTATATACATTTGCATAAAATAAATCAGTAACTCTTGAACTGTTCAAGTTAGACACCAAACCAGCTTTCTCATGTTCAGGCTATCCTAGATTCAAATTCTTTAAAACGTATAACTATAATTATAGACATTTGCATAAAACAACAAATTATATAAATTAACTATGATTATATACATTTGCATAAAATAAATCACCAACAGTAACCCTTGAACTGTTCAAGCTACATTCACCAAACCAATTTTCAGTATGTAGGTTAATGTGTTCTTGGGAAGCCTAACATGTTGTACATGTCTTATAGTAATATGCCTATGTAGGTAAGACAGGGTGTACTGTATGTCTTATAGTAATATGCCTATGTAGGTAAGACAGGGTGTACTGTATGTCTTATAGTAATATGCCTATGTAGGTAAGACAGGGTGTACTGTATGTCTTATAGTAATATGCCTATGTAGGTAAGACAGGGTGTACTGTATGTGGTATAGTAATATGCCTATGTAGGTAAGACAGGGTGTACTGTATGTCTGATAGTAATATGCCGGTGTAGGTAAGACTGGGTGTACTGTATGTCTTATAGTAATATGCCGGTGTAGGTAAGACAGGTGAATTGTGCTGAATTGTAAGCAATGAGCTACTTACTGTGAGAGTGTCTGGGAAATAATTGTACTTTATTCTTCTTTCCAGTTTTAACTGTTGTTGTATTTATCAGGAACATATTTTGTATTTTCGTGTTAGAATGAATGGGGACGTAAATTTCCCTATTCTGTTACATTTATATGCTTGTGATATACTTTTATGTGATTACCTTTACATTTTAACGCATATCTACGGTGATACACCTTGAATCTAGCCCTAAGAGTCTGTCACTTTAAACAGGCAAGTTTGTACTCATAAGGTAACTCAATCTTTTAACGTTGACGTGTTTTGACATTAACTCAGGGAGACCCCTGCTGGAGAAATACTGCAACTTATCATTTATTTTCACAAATAATAAAGATGTTATTGCATTGCTAAAGGTTGTGGGTTTGATTCCCGCTGGGGACAAATATACTAAAATGTATGCAGTTACTGTACTGTAAGTTACTTTGTATTTAAGTGTCTACTAAATGTCATATGTTTGTTTCTCTATAACAATTAGAGGTCACATTAACAACATTTAAATAATCAGTGTAGTAAACACATCTAAATAACTGGCCAGACTTGCTGCTACTAACCAGAAGACAGATGAGGAGTAATATATACACTACCAGTCAAAAGTTTGGACACACCTACTCATTCAAGGGTTTTTCTTTATTTTTACTATTTTCTACATTGTAGAATAATAGTGAAGACATCAAAACTATGGAATAACACATATGGAATCATGTAGTAACCAAAAAAGTATATTTTAGGTTCTTCAAAGTAGACACATTTTGCCTTGATGACAGCTTTGTACACTCTTGGCATAGCGCCACACATCTCCGTCGCATAGAGTTGATCAGGCTGTTGATTGTGGCCTGTGGAAGGTTGTCCCACTCCTCTTTAATGGCTGTGCGAAGTTGCTGGATATTAGCGGGTACTGGAACACGCTGTCAAACACGTCGATCCAGAGCATCCCAACCATGCTCAATGGGTGACATGTCTGGTGGGTATGCAGGCCATGGAAGAACTGGGACATTTTCAGTTTCCAGGAATTGTGTAAATATCCTTGTGACATGGGGGCGTGCATTATCATGCTGAAACATGAGGTGATGGCGGTGGATGAATGGCACGACAATAGGCCTCAGGATCTCGTCACAGTATCTCTGCATTTAAATTGCCATCGATAAAATGCAATTGTGTTTGTTGTCCATAGCTCATGCCTGCCCATACCATAACCCCACCGCCACCATTGGGCACTCTGTTCACAACGTTGACATCAGCAAACCACTAGCCCAGAAGACGCCATATACGTGGTCTGCTGTTGTGAGGTTGGACGTACTGCCAAATTCTTTAAAACGATGTTGGAAGCAGCTTATGGTAGAGAAATGAACATTAAATTCTCTGGCAACAGCTTTGGTGGAAATTCCTGCATTCAACATGCCAATTGCACGCTCCCTCAAAACTTGAGACATCTGTGGCATTGTGTTGTGTGACAAAACTGCACATTTTAGAGTGGCCTTTTATTGTCCCCAGCACAAGGTGCACCTGTGTAATGATCGTGCTGTTTAATCAGCTTCTTGACATGCCACACGTGTCAGGTGGATGGATTATCTTGGCAAAGGATAATGGGATTAAGGTCTGGGGAGTTTCCTGGCAATTGACCCAAAATGTCGATGTTTTGTTCCCCGAGCCACTTAGCTATCACTTTTGCCTTATGGCAAGGTGCTCCATCATGCTGGAAAAGGCATTGTTCGTCACCAAACTGTTCTTGGATGGTTGGGAGAAGTTGCTCTCGGAGGATGTGTTGGTACCATTCTTTATGCATGGCTGTGTTAGGCAAAATTGTGAGTGAGCCCACTCCCTTGGCTGAGTAGCAACCCCACACATGAATGGTCTCAGGATGCTTTACTGTTGGCATGACACAGGACTGATGGTAACGCTCACCTTGTCTTCTCCAGACAAGCTTTTTTTCCGGATGCCCCAAACAATCAGAAAGGGGATTCATCAGAGAAAATGACTTAACCCCAGTCCTCAGCAGTCCAATCCCTGTACCTTTTGCAGAATATCAGTCTGTCCTTGATGTTTTTCCTGGATAGAAGTGGCTTCCTCGCTGCCCTTCTTGACACCAGGCCATCCTCCAAAAGTATTTGCCTCACTGTGCGTGCAGATGCACTCACACCTGCCTGCTGCCATTCCTGAGCAAGCTCTGCACTGGTGTTGCCCCGATCCTGCAGCTGAATCAACTTTAGGAGACGGTCCTGGCGCTTGCTGGACTTTCTTTTGCGCCCTGAAGCCTTCTTCACAACAATTGAACATCTCTCCTTGAAGTTCTTGATGATCCGATTAATGGTTGATTTAGGGGGCAATCTTACTAGCAGCAATATCCTTGCTTGTGAAGCCCTTTTTGTGCAAAGCAATGATGACGGCACGTGTTTCCTTGCAGGTAACCATGGTTAACAGAGGAAGAACAATGATTTCAAGCACCACCCTCCTTTTAAAGCTTCCAGTCTGTTATTCTAACTCAATCAGCATGACAGAGTGATCTCCAGCCTTGTCCTCGTCAACACTCACCTGTGTTAACAAGAGAATCACTGACATAATGGCAGGGCTGAAATGCAGTGGAAATTATTTTTTGGGATTAAGTTCATTTTCATGGCAAAGAAGGACTTTGCAATTAATTGCAATTCAGCTGATCACTCGTCATAACATTCAGGAGTATATGCAAATTGCCATCATAAAAACTGAGGCAGTAGACTTTGTGAAAATTAATATTTGTGTCATTCTCAAAACTTTTGACCACGACTTTTGTATAGTTTGTTTTAAGTAAATAGAAACTCCAGTGTGCCCACCAGAGGGCTGTGTAGCTGTTTGATACCCATCAACTCCTCTCAGTGTCTTGATGGTAGGTCAACTCAGCTCATAGGGAAGAGAGTTTGGAGTGAGTACAAGCAAATATCAGACAGATGCATGACTTGTGATGTATTAGCAGTTGTTTCTTTGTTAGAGGTGTCGGGTGCACGGTGCATAGCAATACATCTACAGGGAAATGAACTATTTCAGTATATGAGGACGAAAGAGATGGAGAGGGAAGAATTATGATCTCAGTTTCAACTGACTGTGAGAGCTGAGTGAATAGGACGTGAATGTTTGATTAATTTTAACTGTACTGGTTCTCACTCAAGGAAAACCAGCTCTGGATGAGTAACGAGACCAATGATTCAGTGCAGGAGGACTAGATGGGCTACAGGAGGAGAGATGGGCTACAGGAGGACTAGATGGGCTACAGTAGGACTAGATGGGCTACAGGAGGACTAGATGGGCTACAGGAGGAGTAGATGGGCTACAGGAGGAGTAGATGGGCTACAGTAGGAGTAGATGGGCTACAGGACATCACTGGGGCCGTGTTCCCACACATCCATGAGATCTACTTGAAATGGTGCCTGAGGAAGTCCCGCAACATCATCAAGGACCCCACACACCTCAGCAATGAGCTGTTCTCTCCCTTATCGGAGCATGAGGTCTGATACCAACAGGCTCAAAGACAGTTCCTTTCTACAAGCCATCAGACTGCTGAACACTTGAACTGGACTGACCACCTGCTCTGACTCTCCTCACCTTAGCACACACATAGTCTTGTACTGTATAACTAACCTTGTGGGGACACACAATTCAGTCCCATTCAAAATCCTATTTTCCTTAACCCTAAACCTAATTCTACCCCTAATTCTAACCTTAACCCTAAACCTAACCCTAGATCCTAACCCTGAACCTAATTCTAATCCTAGCACTTTCTAACCTTAACCCTAACCTTAACCCTAAACCTAACCCTAGATCCTAAACCTAATTCTAACCTTTAACCTAACCCTAGATCCTAACCCTAAACCTAATTCTAATCCTAGCACTTTCTAACCTTAACCCTAACCTTAACCCTAAACCTAACCCTAGATCCTAAACCTAATTCTAACCTTAAACCTAACCCTAGATCCTAACCCTAATTCTAACCTTAAACCTAACCCTAGATCCTAACGTTGACCATAACCCTAAACCTAACCTTAACACTAATCCTTACCCTAAATCCTAACCCTAAACCTAATCCTAACCCTAACCCTAGATTCTAAACCTAATCCTAACCTTAACCCCAGCTGGGTTTTTGTTTACTATTCTTGTGGAGAATTCTGTTCCCCATAAGTATAGCTAAAAACACACACACACACAATCATGCTACACACACTTCACAATTGCTGCTACCAGACTCTTATTTACTGCTGCTAATACTGCATAATTTAAACACTTGCCCTCCAATCCCCCTTTGTCTGATACATGTTTAAACGTGTTACTATAAATTGTGCCTTCCTGTATTATACTTATACTAAAATGTTTATTCTATTCTACTGAGACATTTACTTTATGTTTATATATTATTTTATTTCTTAGTGTTGTTGCATTGTCCAGAAGAAACCTGCAAATAAACATTTAGTTGGACGGTGTATACCATGTGTATCATGTACTTACGACTAATAAAACTTGAAACTTGACATTTGGTCATACTGCAATGCCTAAAATCAAATGTGTTATTTGTCATAAAACATTCACTCTTCTCTCTAATAGGGCATCAGCATAGTCTCCCTGAGCTGAGAATTGTCCTCCTGAGGAGGGATTGCCTGGAGAAGAGTCTGACAGGAAACACCATACTGGACATGAAGCTGTTTGACACCATGAGGGACGTGGAGATGTGTTAGGAGACAGAGTTTAGTGGACGGCCGGCGGGTCACCTTGGTCAGCACACCAGAACGCTGGATCCAGTACTCTGTGCAGGACCCTCTCCTTGTCCACTGCAACAAGGAAGCCAGCATGTCCATGTGTAAACCAGGTCCCCATGCCTTCGTCATGGTAATCCCTGTAAACTCACGCAAAGGCAGGAACTGGACAGTAGAGGGCCACCTCGAGCTTCTAAACCACACTGTGGAGGCACATGACACTGAGGGGCAAGTCACTAGATGAGACATGGTTTTCTCCAGGAGATGGTGGAGAATTGTGGGAATAGGTACCATTCTATAAACACCAGGTCAAACAATGCATGGGATGATGACATCACTCAGGACCCAGAGCTGCTGAGGAAGATAGATTAAATGGTGGCAGGAAACAGTGAGGGCAGTGGTCCTGGTTATGTTATCATTAATTAAAGTTTTTCAATGGCCGTTGAGGCGAAGAGGTCGGCAGAGGTCTGTGCTCCGTGGTGAGGGTCAATAAAAAATGTTTTTTTACCAAATAAATTCAGCAAAAACCTTTACCCTTACATTTTAACTGGTTCTGTGCCATATATGAAATCATGCAAATAGATTATGTTATCTAAAATAATAAGGGACTACCATAGGAGCTGCCGCAGGGGGCATGGCTGGCTCTGTGAGGACTCCACTAAGGGTAACAACAGGGACTGCTATAGAAGCTGGGTCTGTGAGGGCTCCACTAAGGGTAACAACAGGGACTGCTATAGAAGCTGGCTCTGTGAGGGCTCCACTAAGGGTAACAACAGGGACTGCTATAGAAGCTGGGTCTGTGAGGGCTCCACTAAGGGTAACAACAGGGACTGCTATAGAAGCTGGGTCTGTGAGGGCTCCACTAAGGGTAGAAACAGGGACTGCTATAGAAGCTGGGTCTGTGAGGGCTCCACTAAGGGTAGAAACAGGGACTGCTATAGAAGCTGGGTCTGTGAGGACTCCACTAAGGGTAACAACAGGGACTGCTATAGAAGCTGGGTCTGTGAGGGCTCCACTAAGGGTAGAAACAGGGACTGCTATAGAAGCTGGCTCTGTGAGGGCTCCACTAAGGGTAACAACAGGGACTGCTATAGAAGCTGGGTCTGTGAGGGCTCCACTAAGGGTAGAAACAGGGACTGCTATAGAAGCTGGCTCTGTGAGGGCTCAACTAAGGGTAGAAACAGGGACTGCTATAGAAGCTGGCTCTGTGAGGACTCCACTAAGGGTAACAACAGGGACTGCTATAGAAGCTGGGTCTGTGAGGGCTCCACTAAGGGTAGAAACAGGGACTGCTATAGAAGCTGGCTCTGTGAGGGCTCCACTAAGGCTAGAAACAGGGACTGCTATAGAAGCTGGCTCTGTGAGGACTCCACTAAGGGTAACAACAGGGACTGCTATAGAAGCTGGCTCTGTGAGGGCTCCACTAAGGGTAACAACAGGGACTGATATAGAAGCTGGCTCTGTGAGGACTCCACTAAGGGTAACAACAGGGACTGCTATAGAAGCTGGCTCTGTGAGGGCTCCACTAAGGGTAACAACAGGGACTGCTATAGAAGCTGGCTCTGTGAGGGCTCCACTAAGGGTAACAACAGGGACTGCTATAGAAGCTGGGTCTGTGAGGGCTCCACTAAGGGTAGAAACAGGGACTGCTATAGAAGCTGGGTCTGTGAGGACTCCACTAAGGGTAACAACAGGGACTGCTATAGAAGCTGGGTCTGTGAGGACTCCACTAAGGGTAACAACAGGGACTGCTATAGAAGCTGGGTCTGTGAGGGCTCCACTAAGGGTAGAAACAGGGACTGCTATAGAAGCTGGCTCTGTGAGGGCTCCACTAAGGGTAACAACAGGGACTGCTATAGAAGCTGGGTCTGTGAGGGCTCCACTAAGGGTAGAAACAGGGACTGCTATAGAAGCTGGCTCTGTGAGGGCTCAACTAAGGGTAGAAACAGGGACTGCTATAGAAGCTGGCTCTGTGAGGACTCCACTAAGGGTAACAACAGGGACTGCTATAGAAGCTGGGTCTGTGAGGGCTCCACTAAGGGTAGAAACAGGGACTGCTATAGAAGCTGGCTCTGTGAGGGCTCCACTAAGGCTAGAAACAGGGACTGCTATAGAAGCTGGCTCTGTGAGGACTCCACTAAGGGTAACAACAGGGACTGCTATAGAAGCTGGCTCTGTGAGGGCTCCACTAAGGGTAACAACAGGGACTGATATAGAAGCTGGCTCTGTGAGGACTCCACTAAGGGTAACAACAGGGACTGCTATAGAAGCTGGCTCTGTGAGGGCTCCACTAAGGGTAACAACAGGGACTGCTATAGAAGCTGGCTCTGTGAGGGCTCCACTAAGGGTAGAAACAGGGACTGCTATAGAAGCTGGCTCTGTGAGGGCTCCACTAAGGCTAGAAACAGGGACTGCTATAGAAGCTGGCTCTGTGAGGACTCCACTAAGGGTAACAACAGGGACTGCTATAGAAGCTGGCTCTGTGAGGGCTCCACTAAGGGTAACAACAGGGACTGATATAGAAGCTGGCTCTGTGAGGACTCCACTAAGGGTAACAACAGGGACTGCTATAGAAGCTGGCTCTGTGAGGGCTCCACTAAGGGTAACAACAGGGACTGCTATAGAAGCTGGCTCTGTGAGGGCTCCACTAAGGGTAACAACAGGGACTGCTATAGAAGCTGGGTCTGTGAGGGCTCCACTAAGGGTAGAAACAGGGACTGCTATAGAAGCTGGGTCTGTGAGGACTCCACTAAGGGTAACAACAGGGACTGCTATAGAAGCTGGGTCTGTGAGGGCTCCACTAAGGGTAACAACAGGGACTGCTATAGAAGCTGGGTCTGTGAGGGCTCCACTAAGGGTAGCAACAGGGACTGCTATAGAAGCTGGGTCTGTGAGGGCTCCACTAAGGGTAACAACAGGGACTGCTATAGAAGCTGGCTCTGTGAGGGCTCCACTAAGGGTAGAAACAGGGACTGCTATAGAAGCTGGGTCTGTGAGGGCTCCACTAAGGGTAGAAACAGGGACTGCTATAGAAGCTGGCTCTGTGAGGGCTCCACTAAGGGTAATAACAGGGACTGCTATAGAAGCTGGGTCTGTGAGGGCTCCACTAAGGGTAACAACAGGGACTGCTATAGAAGCTGGGTCTGTGAGGGCTCCACTAAGGGTAGAAACAGGGACTGCTATAGAAGCTGGCTCTGTGAGGGCTCCACTAAGGGTAACAACAGGGACTGCTATAGAAGCTGGCTCTGTGAGGGCTCCACTAAGGGTAGAAACGGGGACTGCTATAGAAGCTGGGTCTGTGAGGGCTCCACTAAGGGTAACAACAGGGACTGCTATAGAAGCTGGGTCTGTGAGGACTCCACTAAGGGTAACAACAGGGACTGCTATATGAGCTGCAGTTGGGACTCTGCTGTGGAGTTTACTAATATGAGAGGAGGCCAGAGAGAAGAGAGTGGAGTCAGATTCCCCTCATTAACAATAACAAGGATATATATGGAAGATAAGCTGGGATTGAGGCAAACTGAAAGAAACATTACAAGCACAGACTCAGTTCAACAATCAACATCATTACAAATTCAATGTGGAATAAACCAAACCTTTAAAGGTCCAATGCAGACATTTTTATTTAAATATTAAATCATTTCTGGGTAACAATTAAATCACTTACTGTGATTGTTTTAAATCAAAGATCAACATTACTTTGGATAAAAAAGAAACGATTTTAAGTACATAATTTGTTTTAAACAATTTAATGACAAAAAAATTTTAAAAAATGGCTCCCTTGGTTATGATAAGGGTAAAAGTAGCAGGGGCGCAACTTTCACTTGACCACCCCACATTCTAAAATTGCATATTTCTCCCCTATCAACATACACAACACTGCGGGGTGTGCTTTAGGACCATGCGGACCCCTCAAAGCGGTCGGGGAAGCAGTTTTCCAGTTTCAGCAGGCAGAGTTTAGGACTGCAATGTATAGGACGGGAGAGATGAACAGAGGCAGCTGCTGACTGTGTTGCGCTTTTTTCCGAGTTGTAAAAGCAACACAAAGAAAGTATTCCCAGTGCTGAGCTAGTAGTGTAACTGACATGTTGCATTAGCTAATGTTTCATCCCCTCTCGACCGAAGTGAATGAACTAGCTACTAGCTACCACAGCCAGTTCAGTTCTAGCTAGCATCTAGCTATCTGTTAGGTAGCAGTATCTAACAGCTGTTGTGTGTGTATGGAAATGTTTTGTAGCCTTTGTTTTGTCCCGTTTCAACAGAAGTACATTTGATGATGTACCATTTAGCTAGAGCTAGCCAAAAGTTGGCTAACGTAAGCTAGCTAGCTAACTAGATCCCAAACTGTAGCTATTATTTTTGCCTCAAGCACACTAGACCTGAATCAAACAATGAAACCAGCTGCCAAACGATTGAAGACCAATATTCTGATGTTTTTTCAGCGCAATGTGAATATACTGTATCAGTCAGTATTGCAATGTAACGTTATTGATCTGTCAGTTTCCCTAGCTAATTCCCTACTTTTCACACTGACACGGTATAAACAGCTTTACAGCCTTCACTGTCATGGTGCACAGTTAGTACACAACACTATGCTCATCATGTCTTAGCAGGATCAGATGGTGACAGGTGTCCCTGAAGGGACAGACAGCCAGGGAAGTCTACGGAGCTCAGGTGAATTTTGCAGTATATTTATAACAATCAGTGAATTGATACAAAGTTCCATCTTGAGTTGATGGGTAGGCTAAAGTCTAAGATCTGGGAATAATGGTCATTTCAATTATTGAACCATTGATTCTATCCATGGTTAATATAATGTATAAATGTACACCAAGGTCATTCTTTGTCATGCCTCATCTGAGCAGGATCAGATGGTGAGAGGGGTCTCATCAGGGTCAGGCAGACGAGGAAGCCAGTCTGTGACATTGCAGAGGAGAACGTTTGTCGATACAACACTTTATTCTCTATGCAGAAAGAAGCTTCAAAGATTAAAACTATTTAAAGGCAGTCTAACAAACTTCTAAAGTTGATTTCCAAACTGTATCAACGGTTGATAGAGGCTTTTCCCAATGACGCAAAACATGTCCCAAAAAAATGTGAGGAAGACTTGGGAAACGCTATTGAAGATGACGAATGGATACAGATATGTTAAATGCCCAGTCATGCTCATGTAATCGCAGACATAAATTACTGCAGTTTAAGACCATCCATAGAACGTACTATATGCCAGTGAAACTGAATATCATGCACTCAGAAATGTTATTCTTCTGCTAGAGGTGTAAAACACAAAAGGGGACATATTTGCATATGTTATGGTCTTGTGAAGGCTGGCTGAATTCTGGCAAAGAGTATGTTCCTTCATCTCAGCATGTCTACAGATTCTTCATTCTCCCTGTTTTTGTTTGCTTGGAAATGTTGATACTGGAGACTGTTATCAGAAGAAACTGTGTAACCTAGCATTTATAGCGGCTAAGAAATGGAGTGTCATTAATTGGAAGGTTGGTTATCCTCTCACAATGGATGGAAGAAATGTCAAGTTATGTATCACTAGATTTGATTAATTATAAGATTAAGGGTATACTGTGCAACTTTCATAAGGTCTGGATGCCTTATATGGAATACTGTACGACAAAAGGAGTCTGTATTGAAAACATCCCCACGTCAGGGGAGATACCTATTTAGGCAATCCCTATCTGCTGGGCTGGTCAGTCCTGGCCCTGGGGGTCTGCCGTACTGTTGGTTGTCACTCTGGCCTTGACCTAACACACCTGAAACCAATAATGAATGTTTCACTAAGACCCTAAAGCTGAGTGGGGTGTGTTGGGTTGGGGCGCTGCAGGGCCGTGGACCCCTAGGGGCAGGACGGGGTGACCCAGCTTTATTGTGCGCAAGTAATAAGAGCTCTACAGTACTATTAGGCCTATGATATGAATTACACTGAACAAAAATATAGTTCAGTCTTATCGATCACTTAAACATATTTAGTAATGATCTCTTACTTACTAGCTTAATGTCTGTGGGCATTTTTGCTTACTTTTTGTTGTTCTAAATAGAGACGGATAGAAGGGCCATGGGTCATATTAGATTGTGTAGAAATTAAGGAAATGAGAACCCCCCAGATCCCCTGCCAAGTTATGTCCCCCCCACTTCTAAAACCAAAGTTGTGGCCCTGAAAAGTAGTATTACTTTTCATGAAAGTATCCTAATATATTTATTTATTTATTTCACCTTTATTTAACCAGGTAAGCCAGTTGAGAACAAGTTCTCATTTACAACTGCGACCTGGCCAAGATAAAGCAAAGCAGTGCGAGTTACATATGGAATAAACCAAACGTACAGTCAATAACACAATAGAAAATCTATATACAGTGTGTGCAAATGTAGTAAGTTATGGAGGTAAGGCAATAAATAGGCCATAGTGCAAAATAATTACAATTTAGTATTATATCCTAATATTCTAATTCTAAATCGTAATTATCCAAAAAGTATATATTTAATTAATTGAAATTACTTGAAAATGTTGCATTAATTACCTTAAAGTAAAGCAATCGAAAACAACGTGTTTTATTTTGAATTAAAGTAGTTGAAAAACACGCTTAATTTCAAGTAAGCAGTTGAAAAATGTGTTTCGTTTCCAGTAAAGGAGTTGCAAATGTATTTTCAATGTGGAAAAACAATTCCAGCAGGATTTTATTTTATTTTATGCTTTTTAGGGCGGTTGGCAGACTGATTTCTGCCTAGTTACATGTGACCATGTTAAGGCCATATTAATCATTCGCTACAGTTGTGTGCGCCCATTTGTCTGCGCATATAAATACGATACACTAACGGTTGTTGTACATTAAACATGATAGGCCAAATCCAGGTGATATGGTTGTGTCTCAGCGTGTCTACAGTATACTCAGGTGAGAGCATTTATATTGTTTGGTTAGGCTTAAAGCGGCTAAATAATTGCCTTAAATCAAATGCTGTTTTTTGTAGTAAAATAACCACAATCCAACAACGCTATTTCTTATAGACTTGAATGTGGTACCGTTAATGTAGGTTGAGTTCCGAGATTATTGGCCAAACTGAGTGTCGGGCTCTGCAGCCAGGGAAGGGTTGATGATATAAAAAGAAAAAACCTAATCGTAGTCTAACGTTATATGTCTTCTATCCCAAATAGAGGAGACAGATTTGACATTATTTATATTTTCTAGGAGGCTAAACAAATGAAGAGCATTCACAAAACAGGCCACTTTAGACTTCTAAGGCAAGCGCACTCATTGTTTAAAGAAATGTACCTTTTCTTGTAGCTAAATCTCTTAACACTAGGCTACAATCACCTGCCCTGGATATCTTACTAAATTACCGTGGCACAATATTACTCAATTTATAAGTCAATGAAACCATTTTTTAAATCTTCAGTATAGCCTATTGTGTCTTTCAACGTGATCTCTCGAAGTTACTTTCACTTACAACCGGCACCTGTACAGTTTACCTAGATATAAGTGATGATGAGTACAACTGGATTTTTCAACCAATCACGCGTGTCCAAAGTTGATCTCGTTCCCTTAAATTGTTTTGCTTCGATTGAGGTATCAAGTTTCAATTAGGATTGTTCATATTTCTACCATATTGGTAACGTATTGGATTCTCATGACATGCGCAGGTCAGTTATTTTTTTTCTCACTCAAAATGTACATCAAATATAAATATTTAGTCTATTCCTTGATTTGAAAGCATGTGACCTATAATTAGTGTACCAAGGGACTGTATGTACAAAAGGCCCTACTGTCCAGTGGACATACCAATTCATTATATGTAATCATTGATTCTTGAAGAATACCATTCTTCATAAAGTTAATTACCGTCTTACCCCGATAGGCTATATCTGCATTTCAAGGCTGTGGTCCATTGTTTCCATTTGTTTTTGTAAACCAACATACCAGATATCAAAGTAGGACTCAGTTGTCAAAAGGCTTACCATCTTCACTGTTATGCTGCTAGTGCTACCATGATTTTAATAGGTCATTATGCGTGTGTTTACATCCATTAAATTATAAAACTTAATTGTACGTCTTCTGTCTGAATAGAGAAACAGATTTGGCATTATTTCTATTTTCTAGAAGGCAAAAAAACATGGAGCCTACACAAAACAGGCTACTTAAGACATATAAGTCAAGGACACACATTGTGTAAAGAAATGTAAGAAATGTGATTGTTTTGCATCGACGTATCAAGTTACTGCTAGGACTAGGCTATTTCTGATAGTTTCAAAATACGGTTGTTCATATTTTTACATGGTTGGTATTCCCATCACATGCGCAGGTGAGTATTTTTGTTCCCACGAAGGGTACATAACATATTGAAATATATAGCTACATATTGAAATATATAGCCTACCCCATGATTTGAAAGAACGTGACCTATAAATAGGTATGTGCAATAGGCCTAGACCAACAGTCTAATATACATTTATATTAATTAACTATATTTAATCATTGATTCTTGAACACATGCCTCATAAGTACAACGGCCTTTCCCCATTAGACTGTACCTCAAATATAAGCCCTGGACAAACACACCTGATTCAACTGGTCAACTAATCATCAAGCCCTCAATGAGTTGAATGAGGTGTGTTTGTCCAGGGCTACAACGACAATGTATACTGTTGGGGGTACTGGAGGACCAGGGTTGGGAAACACTGACCTAAAATAGGCTGTGCTCCATTGTTTTTGTAAACACACAATGTTCAAGGTCAAGTTTTATTTGTGACTTGCACCAGCACAATGAAATGCTTGACTTTCTTGCCCTACCCAACAATGGCGTATTCAATATCAACAAGTAGAACCAATAACAACATAAAATCTCTAGACATACTCAATAAAAGAGGAAGCTACAGTAAATGCCAGTATCACATTTGCAATGTGCAGGGATACTGAGGTAAATATGGACATGTAGGCAGGGATTATTAATAACAATAATACTACTAATAAACAGTATGGCAGAAGTGGTGTAACTGTGTGTAAGAATGTCAGTGATATCAATGGCCCAGGTTTTAACAGTTCAACTGGTAGGTCATAAATGGCCTGTTCACTGTTATACCACTAGTGATACCATGATTATTATTCTGTTATACCACTAGTGATACCATGATTATTATACTGTTATACCACTAGTGCTACCATGATTATTATTCTGTTATACCACTAGTGCTACCATGATTATTATTCTGTTATGCCACTAGTGCTACCATTATTATTATTCTGTTATGCCACTAGTGCTACCATGATTATTATTCTGTTATACCACTAGTGCTACCATGATTATTATACTATTATGCCACTAGTGCTACCATTATTATTATTCTGTTATACCACTAGTGCTACCATGATTATTATTCTGTTATACCACTAGTGCTACCATGATTATTATTCTGTTATACCACTAGTGCTACCATGATTATTATTCTGTTATACCACTAGTGCTACCATTGTTATTATTCTGTTATACCACTAGTGCTACCATGATTATTATTCTGTTATACCACTAGTGCTACCATGATTATTATTCTGTTATACCACTAGTGCTACCATGATTATTATACTGTTATACCACTAGTGCTACCATGATTATTATTATGTTATACCACTAGTGCTACCATGATTATTATACTGTTATACCACTAGTGCTACCATGATTATTATTCTGTTATACCACTAGTGCTACCATGATTATTATTATGTTATGCCACTAGTGCTACCATGATTATTATACTGTTATACCACTAGTGCTACCATGATTATTATACTGTTATACCACTAGTGCTACCATGATTATTATACTGTTATACCACTAGTGCTACCGTGATTATTATTCTGTTATACCACTAGTGCTACCATGATTATTATTCTGTTATGCCACTAGTGCTACCATGATTATTATACTGTTATACCACTAGTGCTACCATGATTATTATACTGTTATACCACTAGTGCTACCATGATTATTATACTGTTATGCCACTAGTGCTACCATGATTATTATTCTGTTATACCACTAGTGCTACCATGATTATTATTCTGTTATACCACTAGTGCTACCATGATTATTATACTGTTATACCACTAGTGCTACCATGATTATTATACTGTTATGCCACTAGTGCTACCATGATTATTATTCTGTTATACCACTAGTGCTACCATGATTATTATACTGTTATACCACTAGTGCTACCATGATTATTATACTGTTATGCCACTAGTGCTACCATGATTATTATACTGTTATGCCACTAGTGCTACCATGATTATTATACTGTTATGCCACTAGTGCTACCATGATTATTATACTGTTATGCCACTAGTGCTACCATGATTATTATACTGTTATACCACTAGTGCTACCATGATTATTATTCTGTTATACCACTAGTGCTACCATGATTATTATACTGTTATACCACTAGTGCTACCATGATTATTATTATGTTATGCCACTAGTGCTACCATGATTATTATACTGTTATACCACTAGTGCTACCATGATTATTATACTGTTATACCACTAGTGCTACCATGATTATTATTCTGTTATGCCACTAGTGCTACCATGATTATTATACTGTTATACCACTAGTGCTACCATGATTATTATTTTGTTATACCACTAGTGCTACCATGATTATTATACTGTTATGCCACTAGTGCTACCATGATTTCAATAAGTAATTGTGTGTGTTTATGTAACAGGATTGCTTCCGTTTCCATCCATAAATTTATACCTGTGCTTGTGATTTTTTTTCTAGCTACCCATTCCCTGAAATATTTCTACACAGCGCTCCCACAATCTACTGGCCTTCCAGAGTTCAGCGCTGTTGCGTATTTGGATGAGCAACCAATTTATTTCTATGACAGCTCTACAAAGCAAGTGGTAGCTCGACAGGAGTGGGTAAAAGGAGCTGTGGATGCAGACTTCTGGAGAAGAAATAAACAACTTCTTATGGACACTGAGAAGGTGTTCAAAACCAACATGGACACTGCAAGAAAACGCTTCAACCAGACAAGTTAGTAGGCCATCATCAGAACATGTTTTGATAGATAGCTAACAGTAAACACTCATTGAACACTGAAGGATCAATGTTATTATGTTGGTTTCCCTTTAGGTGCCCTTGCATTGCAGAAAATGTGTAGCTGTGAGTGGAATGAGGAAACTGGTGCTACAGATGGACATGAACTGTATGGATATGGAGGAGAGGACTTCCTGTCATTTGATCTGAAGCACGAAAGATGGATTGCACCTGTTCTGCAGGGATTATACACCAAAATGAAGTGGGATGCTGATGTTCCTAAGCTTAAAGCCAAAACTCACTATCTAACCCATACCTGTATTGAATGGCTGAAGAAATATGTTTCTAATCAAAGCATGCTGGATAGGAAAGGTATTATTAAGACTTAATTCGTTTTTTGCACAATTTGAGTGGGTTTACTATTTCTATGTCTTGGAAAATCTAATGACGTGTACATACTGTTAGATTATTCAAACATGCAGTCAGTGTTGTTGACTTGTCCAGTAGCCATCATCTGTGGAATAGTGTACAGCCAGATGCTGTCATCTGAATAACAAAATAAACTCTGTAGAGGTGTATAGATTTGATCAATATCCTGATGTTTGTATATTTGATCAATATCCTGATGTTTGTATATTTGATCAATATTGTGATGTTTGTATATTTCATCAATATCCTGATGTTTGTATATTTCATCAATATCCTGATGTTTGTATATTTGATCAATATCCTGATGTTTGTATATTTGATCAATATCCTGATGTTTGTATATTTGCTTTCCACAGTCCCACCGCAGGTATCTTTGCTTCAGAAAGAACCCTCCGATCGTGTGACCTGCCATGCAACAGGCTTCTATCCAGACGCTACCATGATATTTTGGAGAAGAGATGGAGTAGAGATCCATGATGATGTGGAGCATGAAGAGACCCTGCCTAACGGGGATGGGACGTATCAGAAGAGAACCCATCTCACTGTGTCCCCTGAAGACCTACAGAAGCACGACTACACATGCACTGTCCAACACATTAGCGGTGATGTGGTTCTGTCTGCTAACAGGGACAGCATTCGCAGCAACAGCAGGCATACTCAAAGTTAGTAGTTCTCCTATTATCCAAATCAGTTCTCAAGGACCCTGGGAATCCAGGTTTTTGTTTCTAAATGTTACATCTAAATGTTATGTTCTAGACTTTTCTATGTTATTCATCAATTAGCAAACCAGTTGTATACGACAGCCTCTTTTCAAACGTGCATTCTTAGGGGCTGCTGTGAAGTGATGTTGTGACCCTCTGAACCCTAGAGTCTGATGCGTTTTAATCACGATTTAACACAACTTGATTAATTATCTAATCGATGTCTTCCTAATAGTGTGATGTTAGTCTTGAAATCAAATCTATTCACATTGAGCAATTCTTCTTTGATCTCAGGGCAGGACATCTCCATCATTGCAGTGTTCTTGGCATCGGTCACATTGGTCATCTTTGTTGTTGGTATGTCAAGCCCTCTTCACCGCCATAGACACCAGCAGACACACAAATGTGGCAACAACTAAAACATCCAGTGCATCAGTACATTTTAATGTCAATAACACACAACACCATAATGTTAGATGTATTTAGTTTAGTCATTGAAATGATTGAAACAGATTGATATGATTTAGATTACCGATGATGAGGAAAAAACTAACTGCCACATCTTTTTTCTCCTATTATCCAAGTGATTTCCGTAATGATACAGAAGTTCAGCAATGGAAAAGGTAAGTTCCCACCTATTCTTTTAACCACTATATATCCCTGTTGATAATACTGCAAAATGAGGGGTTTCAAACTACTGTACTCAATGAGGGGTTTCTAACTACTGTACTCAATTGCTGCAGTGTCTACTCAACAATACAGTGATCATTATATTTTATTTAACAAATATTCTTACATTTAACTCTTTGTTTATTGGACTAACATTCATTTTCATTATTACACAGGGAAAGGTTAGTCAGTTTTCTAATTCTGAAGGCTGTTATAACATTAATCTTTCTACTGTCTTTCTAGAACAAACGTCTGAAAAGGAAAAATAATGTGCAAGTGAGTACTGAACTGTGTTGCGCTATATGCAATAGAGGAGTGAATCCTTTACGAAGGATTTTATATCAATCAGTAACCTGAAAAGGTGAGGTGGAAGTTATTGTGAAATGTTCATTTTTTCCGATTCTCAGCAAGTCCCCTGGAGAAGGGTGTTCTTCTGCTCAACGATGGTGAGTGTTCAGATTTCTCTTTTACTAAAACTTCATGGTAAGACAGAAGTTATTTTATGTTTAAATCTCAGTGGACTCAAGTATGACCCTTCGGCAGTAAAGAATTTCAGTCTGGCAGTTGTTTCCCTTTTCATTAAGAGTATAATTTGAGGAGTTGAACGTTAAAGACCTTTGCAAAACTACTGTAAATAATCCGTCAAGGCATTTCCTCCATTACTGTGGTCCTCCGTAGCTCAGCTGGTAGAGCACGGCGCTTGTAACGCCAAGGTAGTGGGTTCGATCCCCGGAACCACCCATACACAAAAATGTATGCACTCATGACTGTAAGTCGCTTTGGATAAAAGCGTCTGCTAAATGGCATATTAATAAATTAATTAATTAATTAATAATTAATAAATTAATAATAATTACTGATTGAAATAAAACATTTAAAAAACATTTATTTCCCCCTAGCAAAACCTGCCACGTGGAGAGTTATTGTCAGTGATAATACATTTTTATATTGATAAGTGACCCCTCTCGTATGTTTTCAATCTACTTTGCGTACTTGAAACCTGGGAAATTGAAGCAGAGATGTATCAAATCCAGACTCAGCAATATGACATCACCAAACACTGTTGGGAGCATAGATATATGGTCTGTGGTGGAGAGACTTCATACGTCACCCAACTGCTCTGGTGATGTTGTATCGCTAAGTCTTCCATTAATGCGTTCATGTTTAAATGTCCCCGGTATCAGTAAGGAAAGTAGAAACTGATGTGATTTTCACAGTTTAATGTTAAATTAAGAAATATGCTGCTTTTCAGTGAGTCAACCAGCTGATGCTCTCCAGTGCACGACTCAAGAGACCACTTTAAGAAGTTTAATTCCTGTATTTGTATAGCTTCATAGTCGGGGTTGAAAACGGGTTCTTCAATGAACAATCTGAAACCAGTCTATGAATGCAAATTCATCTAAATGTCACTTTAAATGCACCGATGACTTGATGCAAGGTATTTTTGTGGACCTGAAGACACTGTCAAGTTTTGAGTTTATTGATCATCCAGACCTCTTACATGTTCTTAAAAACGAACCTAAGTCTACATGGTTGCCTCTCCTCCCCCAGAAATTACTTTCAGTTTGTTGTTTGTTTATCCACACATCACAAGCACAAAGAAGGTGAAGCGTAATTGTGGAGGGTGACAGAGAGAAAAAACGTAGCTTGTGGGAGGGATCTTTCTCACATTAACATGCACACAACACTGTGATTATTGTCAATAGATTATGGTCATATACAGGATATGCTGTTTACATGCAATGAAAAAGATTATTCGACTAATATTTTAGTGCAATCCATTTTTAAAGTAAATAATCTTCTGCTGTTTTAAGGTGTATTTTGTTCTGGAAAGTTCAGGATGAATGTTTATGTATTTAAGGTTCTGACAGAACGTCCAACAGAAACAGAACAGTTTCCTCTCAGTCTGGCGGCTCTGCCGACTCTGGCGGCTCTGTTGACTCTGGCGGCTCTGGCGGCTCTGCCAACTCTTCCCGCTCTGTTGACTCTGGCGGCTCTGGCGGCTCTGCCAACTCTGCCGACTCTACGTAAGTATCCATTATGTTGCGATCCTTGTATTGTATAATACCAGCATGTAAAGTAAATGTATTGAATCCTGTGTGACAGATGAACTTGTGCATTGATTTTGTACATGGAGATAACTGTCTAAGTGCTGTGCTTTGTTCTCTAATTACTAATTTTTTTTTTGTTGATCTTTGCTTTCCCCTAGAAAGCCTCTTATCAAGAAATAATATTAAAAAGGATGGAAAACAAGTAAGTTGGAATCTGCTTAACATCTCATTTGCTGTATGTTCTTGAATAGTTTTGATATTCTTTAACGACATGAATCTGCATTAATAACATACATCTGCTAATAGTGCTGATAGTATGTTCTCTTTCCTATGTTTTTGTCTAGGCCAACTGCAGTTGGGAGTGTCTTCTTTCGTGATCTTGGAGACCTCAATTATCCGTGGAGTTGCAAACTATATCAGAGGGTTTGGAATGTGTGAATTCAGTATATTGGCTACCATCCAAAGCTCTCAAAGTACTAATGTACGCACAAAAAAGACAACTTCCTGATATTAGGGCTGGCACAATTGTCATATAGTCGTGTAACCGACAATTAAATCAAATCAAATCAAATTTTATTTGCCACATGCGCCGAATACAACAGGTGTAGACTTTACAGTGGAATGCTTACTTACAGCCCTTAACCAACAATGCATTTTTTCTTTAAAAAATAGTAAAATTTAAATAAAAAAACATGTTAATTAAAATAAAATAAAAGCAAATACCTAAAGAGCAGCAGTAAAATAAAATAACAGAAGGGAGGCTATATACATTATGGACCATAACCGTGAACCAATCGTTTTAATACATTCATTTTAGGAGAAGGGGGGTTCTACTTTATATTCAAAAACATATAGTTTACCCAATATAAGTTTTAAATTTTTAAATGAAGTGGGTAAAGTTGGCAATCATTTTACAAGCAAAACAACACGGTCAGGAGTAGAAGATTCCTTTCCAAAAGTTCCAAGCGGTCAAAACCATATGTTTTTGTGACAAGGGTGTCACCAAAGCTGTGTTGTATTTATTAGGTAAGTCATAGTTTATTTTCAAAGATGCATTACAAGGTAAAATAAAATAAAAAATCACAATATGACAATGAATCATTACCCCAAATTCCATAATGCTCACAGCCCTTCCTGATACATTTATTTTAAGTAAATCAGGGAAGCGTCAGAAGTAAGTAGTGTATATTGTTGCGGCCTTAACCGAATACCAGGAATGGGAATATATAGGGACAGTAGTGGAGTTAGTGACTGACAGATCTGCTTAGAGGGCTCGAGGTCTGCTTAGAGCAACGATTTTCACATTTGGGTCGTGGGAGGTTTTGAATGGGTCGTGGGTGACGGAGTAAAAAAAACAAACATTTGGAAGTAAAGTGTTTCTAAATATTGTGTATAGACACATTTATAACTATCATGAATGGAACAAAAGTAATTTGACAATCCACATTCTAGCCTCGGAAATCCCAGACCTATTCTGGAACATTGTTACATTTGTTGTAGGCAACCCGTCTGTCTGCCTGTAGGGAGACTATCCACACTCCATTTTCATCTGTTTTCAGATCAGTTACCTAGTCTCACCTATAGGCCTTTGTAGTAGTACTATATTTTTTAGGTGTGCATGCAAAGCAATGCACACCTCTAGGTTTCTTACAAACTCATATTATTTTTATTGTTATTTGATTTATTTGGCTCGCTCTAGCGCTTAAACAATTGAAGTTATTAACACGAAACCAACTTCCAAATGTGCAGACTGCCCCAACTCGGGTTGCTTGAGAAAATATGTTTGATGGCATTTATACTTTTTGAACTATATAACAATATTGTAAATCAGCTCCGATGCATGTCAATGGGGGGGGGAAACGGGCCGTAGACTTGAATGCTAACAAGATTATTGCAATTTGTACACATATCTCCTCTTTCACCGTTTATGTTATCAACTTCCCCAAATGAGGTCGCTTGAGCGTTTCTTTCAGATAGCATTTATACTTCTTGTACTACAACAATATTTAAATGAGCTCCCAATGCATTTTAATGGCAATAAAAATGCCATAGACTTACATGGGGGGAATGTTGAAATGTATCTCCTCCTACACCATTAAGCTGTGAATTTATACTTTTCATACTATAAGCATCTAATTTGCATACATTAACATGGGTTTGAATTAGACTTAACTATGATTATACACATTTGCATAAAATAAATCAAATTCAAGCTACATTCACCAAACCAATTTTCAGTATGTAGGTTAATGTGTTCTTGGGAAGCCTAACATGTTGTACAGGTCTGATATTAATATGCCTATGTAGGTAAGACAGGGTGTACTGTATGTCTTATAGTAGTATGCCTATGTTGGTAAGACAGGGTGTACTGTATGTCTGATAGTAATATGCCTATGTAGGTAAGACAGGGTGTACTGTATGTCTTATAGTAATATGCCTATGAAGGTAAGACAGGGTGTACTGTATGTCTTATAGTAATATGCCTATGTAGGTAAGACAGGGTGTACTCTATGTCTTATAGTAGTATGCCTATGTTGGTAAGACAGGGTGTACTGTATGTCTTATAGTAATATGCCTATGTAGGTAAGACAGGGTGTACTGTATGTCTGATAGTAATATGCCTATGTAGGTAAGACAGGGTGTACTGTATGTCTTATAGTAATATGCCTATGTAGGTAAGACAGGGTGTACTGTATGTCTTATAGTAATATGCCTATGAAGGTAAGACAGGGTGTACTGTATGTCTTATAGTAATATGCCTATGTAGGTAAGACAGGGTGTACTGTATGTCTTATAGTAATATGCCGGTGTAGGTAAGACAGGTGAATTGTGCTGAATTGTAAGCAATGAGCTACTTACTGTGAGAGTGTCTGGGAAATAATTGTACTTTATTCTTCTTTCCAGTTTTAACTGTTGTTGTATTTATCAGGAACATATTTGGTATTTTCGTGTTAGAATGAATGGGGATGTACATTTCCCTATTCTGTTACATTTATATGCTTGTGATATACTTTTATGTGATTACCTTTAAATTTTAACGCATATCTACGGTGATACACCTTGAATCTAGCCCTAAGAGTCTGTCACTTTAAACAGGCAAGTTTGTACTCCTAAGGTAACTCAATTAATCTTTTAACGTTGACGTGTTTTGACATTAACTCAGGGAGACCCCTGCTGGAGAAATACTGCAACTTATCATTTATTTTCACAAATAATAAAGATGTTATTGCATTGATAAAGGTTGTGGGTTGGATTCCCGCTGGGGACAAATATACTAAAATGTATGCAGTTACTGTACTGTAAGTTACTTTGTATTTAAGTGTCTCCTAAATGTCATATGTTTGTTTCTCTATAACAATTAAAGATCACATTAACAACATTTAAATAATCAGGGTAGTAAACACATCTAAATAACTGGGCTGACTTGCTGCTACTGTCACGTCCTGACCTATAGAACTCTCGTTAGTTTGGTCAGGGTGTGAATATCATGTGTGTGTTGATTCTATGTTTGTATTTCTATGTTTGGCCGGGTGTGGTTCCCAATCAGAGGCAGCTGTCGCTCGTTGTCTCTGATTTGGGGATCATACTTAGGCAGCCAGTTTTCCTGCCTGTATTGTGGGATCTTGTTTTGTGCTAGGTGAGTTTGGCTTGTGTGTATAGCCTTCCGACGGCACGTTTTGTTTATTGTTTTGTCGAGTGTTTATTAAGTTTAAATAAACATGTATGCATATCACGCTGCGCCTTGGTCCGTCCCGTCTATGAACGGCCGTGACAGCTACTAACCAGAAGACAGATGAGGAGTAATATATATACACTACCAGTCAAAAGTTTGGACACACCTACTCATTCAAGGGTTTTTCTTTATTTTTATTATTTTCTACATTGTAGAATTATAGTGAAGAAGACAAAACTATGAAATAACACATATGGAATCATGTAGTAACCAAAAAAGTGTTAAACGAATCAAAATATATTTTAGGTTCTTCAAAGTAGACACATTTTGCCTTGATGACAGCTTTGTACACTCTTGGCATAGCGCCACACATCTCCGTCGCATAGAGTTGATCAGGCTGTTGATTGTGGCCTGTGGAAGGTTGTCCCACTCCTCTTCAATGGCTGTGCGAAGTTGCTGGATATTAGCGGGTACTGGAACACGCTGTCAAACACGTCGATCCAGAGCATCCCAACCATGCTCAATGGGTGACATGTCTGGTGGGTATGCAGGCCATGGAAGAACTGGGACATTTTCAGTTTCCAGGAATTGTGTAAAGATCCTTGTGACATGGGGGGCGTGCATTATCATGCTGAAACATGAGGTGATGGCAGTGGATGAATGGCACGACAATGGGCCTCAGGATCTCGTCACAGTATCTCTGCATTTAAATTGCCATCGATAAAATGCAATTGTGTTTGTTGTCCATAGCTCATGCCTGCCCATACCATAACCCCACCGCCACCATTGGGCACTCTGTTCACAACGTTGACATCAGCAAACCACTAGCCCAGAAGACGCCATACACGTGGTCTGCTGTTGTGAGGTTGGACGTACTGCCAAATTCTTTAAAACGACGTTGGTAGCAGCTTATGGTAGAGAAATGAACATTAAATTATCTGGCAACAGCTTTGGTGGAAATTCCTGCATTCAACATGCCAATTGCATGCTCCCTCAAAACTTGAGACATCTGTGGCATTGTGTTTTGTGACAAAACTGCACATTTTAGAGTGGCCTTTTATTGTCCCCAGCACAAGGTGCACCTGTGTAATGATCATGCTGTTTAATCAGCTTCTTGACATACCACACGTGTCAGGTGGATGGATTATCTTGGCAAAGGATAATGGGATTAAGGTCTGGGGAGTTTCCTGGCCATGGACCCAAAATGTAGATGTTTTGTTCCCAGAGCCACTTAGTTATCACTTTTGCCTTATGGCAAGGTGCTCCATCATACTGGAAAATACATTGTTCGTCACCAAACTGTTCTTGGATGGTTGGGAAAAGTTGCTCTCGGAGGATGTGTTGGTACCATTCTTTATGCATGGCTGTGTTCTTAGGCAAAATTGTGAGTGAGCCCACTCCCTTGGCTGAGAAGCAACCCCACACATGAATGGTCTCAGGATGCGTTACTGTTGGCATGACACAGGACTGATGGTAGCGCTCACCTTGTCTTCTCCAGACTAGCTTTTTTTCCGGATGCCCCAAACAATCGGAAAGGGGATTCATCAGAGAAAATGACTTTACCCCAGTCCTCAGCAGTCCAATCCCTGTACCTTTTGCAGAATATCAGTCTGTCCTTGATGTTTTTCCTGGAGAGAAGTGGCTTCCTCGCTGCCCTTCTTGACACCAGGCCATCCTCCAAAAGTCTTCGCCTCACTGTGCGTGCAGATGCACTCACACCTGCCTGCTGCCATTCCTGAGCAAGCTCTGCACTGGTGTTGCCCCGATCCTGCAGCTGAATCAACTTTAGGAGACGGTCCTGGCGCTTGCTGGACTTTCTTTTGCGCCCTGAAGCCTTCTTCACAACAATTGAACATCTCTCCTTGAAGTTCTTGATGATCCGATTAATGGTTGATTTAGGTGCAATCTTACTAGCAGCAATATCCTTGCTTGTGAAGCCCTTTTTGTGCAAAGCAATGATGACGGCACGTGTTTCCTTGCAGGTAACCATGGTTAACAGAGGAAGAACAATGATTTCAAGCACCACCCTCCCTTTAAAGCTTCCAGTCTGTTATTCTAACTCAATCAGCATGACATAGTGATCTCCAGCCTTGTCCTCGTCAACACTCACCTGTGTTAACGAGATAATCACTGACATGATGGCAGGGCTGAAATGCAGTGGAAATGATTTTTTGGGATTAAGTTCATTTTCATGGCAAAGAGGGACTTTGCAATTAATTGCAATTCAGCTGATCACTTGTCATAACATTCTGGAGTATATGCAAATTGCCATCATAAAAACTGAGGCAGCAGACATTGTGAAAATTAATATTTGTGTAAATCTCAAAACTTTTGACCATGACTGTATATGTAACCTATACAAAAGTTCTGTATAGTTTGTTTTAAGTAAATAGAAACTCCAGTGTGCCCACCAGAGGGCTGTGTAGCTGTTTGATACCCATCAACTCCTCTCAGTGTCTTGAGGGTAGGTCAACTCAGCTCATAGGGAAGAGAGTTTGGAGTGAGTACAAGCAAATATCAGACAGATGCATGACTTGTGATGTATTAGCAGTTGTTTCTTTGTTAGAGGTGTCGGGTGCACGGTGCATAGCAATACATCTACAGGGAAATGAACTATTTCAGTATATGAGGACGAAAGAGATGGAGAGGGAAGAATTATGATCTCAGTTTCAACTGACTGAGAGCTGAGTGAATAGGACGTGAATGTTTGATTAATTTTAACTGTACTGGTTCTCACTCAAGGAAAAGCAGCTCTGGATGAGTAACGAGACCAATGATTCAGTGCAGGGCTACAGGAGGACTAGATGGGCTACAGGAGGACTAGATGGGCTACAGGAGGAGAGATGGGCTACAGGAGGACTAGATGGGCTACAGGAGGACTAGATGGTCTACAGGGGGACTAGATGGGCTACAGGAGGACTAGATGGGCTACAGGAGGACTAGATGGGCTACAGGAGGACTAGATGGGCTACAGGAGGACTAGATGGGCTACAGGAGGATGATATATGCTACAGTATGACTAGATGGGCTACAGGAGGACTAGATGGGCTACAGGAGGACTAGATGGGCTACAGGAGGACTAGATGGGCTACAGTAGGAGTAGATGGGCTACAGGAGGATGATATATGCTACAGTATGAGTAGATGGGCTACAGGAGGACTAGATGGGCTACAGGAGGAGTAGATGGGCTACAGTAGAACTAGATGGGCTACAGGAGGACTAGATGGGCTACAGGAGGACTAGATGTGCTACAGAGTGATCTCCAGCCTTGTCCTCGTCAACACTCACCTGTGTTAACGAGAGAATCACTGAAAACACTGCTACTCCTACTGCTCTCTCCTCGTCTGACCATGTGTTTTCGCATACCCCGAGAGCATCTGGTCAGCGGGGTGGTGGCACAGGAATCCTCATCTCTCCCAAGTGGACATTCTCTCTTTTTCCCCTGACCAATCTGTCTATCTCCTCATTTGAATTCCATGCTGTCAGTCACTAGCCCATTCAAGCTTAACATCCTTGTCATTTATCGCTCTCCAGGTTCCCTTGGAGAGTTCATCAATGAGCTTGACGCCTTGATAAGTTCCTTTCCTGAGGATGGCTCACCCCTCACAGTTCTGGGTGACTTTAACCTCCCTACGTCTACCTTTGACTCATTTCTCTCAGCCTCCTTCTTTCCACTCCTCTCCTCTTTTGACCTCACCTTCTCACCGTCCCCCCCTACTCACAAGTCAGGCAATACGCTTGACCTCATCTTTACTAGATGCTGTTCTTCTACTAATCTCACTGCAACTCCCCTCCATGTCTCCGACCACTACTTTGTATCCTTTTCTCTCTCGCTCTCCTCCAACACTACTCACTCTGCCCTACTCAGATAGTAATGCGCCGTCGCAACCTTCGCTCTCTCTCTCCCGCTACTCTCTCCTCTTCCATCCTATCATCTCTTCCCTCTGCTCAATCCTTCTCCCTCCAATCTCCTGATTCTGCCTCCTCAACCCTCCTCTCCTCCCTTTCTGCATCCTTTGACTCTCTATGTCCCCTATCCTCCCGGCCGGCTCGGTCCTCCCCTCCTGCTCCGTGGCTTGACGACTCATTGCAAGCTCACAGAACAGGGCTCCGGGCAGCCGAGCGGAAATGGAAGAAAACTAGACTCCCTGCGGACCAGGCATCTTTTCACTCCCTCCTCTCTACATTTTCTTCATCTGTTTCTGCTGCTAAAGCCACTTTCTACCACTCTAAATTCCAAGCATCTGCCTCTAACCCTAGGAAGCTCTTTACCACCTTCTCCTCCCTGCTGAATCCCCCCCCCGTGGATGACTTCGTCAACCATTTTGAAAAGAAGGTTGACGACATCCGATCCTCGTTTGTTAAGTCAAATGACACTGCTGGTCCTGCTCACACTGCCCTACCCTATGCTTTGACTTCTTTCTCCCCTCTCTCTCCAGATTAAATCTTGCGACTTGTGACGGCCAGCCGCCCAACAACCTGCCCGCTTGACCCTATCCCCTCCTCTCTTCTCCAGAACATCTCCGGTGACCTTCTCCCTTACCTCACCTCGCTCATCAACTCATCCTTGACCGCTGGCTATGTCCCTTCCGTCTTCAAGAGAGCGAGAGTTGCACCCCTTCTCAAAAAACCTACACTCGATCCCTCCGATGTCAACAACTACAGACCAGTATCCCTTCTTTATTTTCTCTCAAACTCTTGAGCGTGCCTTCTTTAGCCAACTCTCTTGCTATCTCTCTCAGAATGACCTTCTTGATCCAAACCAGTCAGGTTTCAAGACTGATCATTCAACTGAGACTGCTCTTCTCTGTGTCACGGAGGCTCTCCGCACTGCTAAAGCTAACTCTCTCACCTCTGCTCTTGTCCTTCTAGACCTGTCTGCTGCCTTTGATACTGTGAACCATCAGATCCTCCTCTCCACCCTCTCCGAGTTGGACATCTCTGGCGCGGCTCACTTGGATTGCGTCCTACCTGACCGGTCACTCCTACCAAGTGGCGTGGCGAGAATCTGTCTCCGCACCACGTGCTCTCACCACTGGTGTCCCCCAGGGCTCAGTTCTAGGCCCTCTCCTATTCTTGCTATACACCAAATCACTTGGCTCTGTCATATCCTCAATGTTACGAACCCTGTGGCTTTAAATGTCTAGGGTGAATGGACAAGAGACCCGTAACATAATTAATGCAAATTAGAATCGTGACATGGAACAGTGAGAACAAAAACTACACGACAACCATAAACTACCATCAAACATAAAAGGTTTATTTTTGAACACACGGTAAAGGTTTGGCAAAAAGGGCTGAGCAGGACCCAAGAAATGAAACAATAGTGTAAAAGACCCCTAAACTGATCTTGCCTGCCTCAAGAACCGCTAAGCTACTGCTAATCATACAAAAATTACAGTGGGTGGTCCGCTCAGGTCTAACTAGTGTTTTTAGACAGTTTTCTTCCTACGGGTAATGTACGCCCAAGGGCAACTTGCTTAAATTCCCCTTTTCCCAGAAACACACAACAAAGTTACCAAACAGAGTAACCAGCAAATGAGTGAGTACACAGGATACCACAGTATCCATACTCACATACGGAAATAGTCTCTCACAACAAACACAACTGACCTGCTTTTAAACAATGGGATGTGTGATTGAAAAACCAGAAACAGGTGGTGCAATGCAGAGGAATGTCCACTGATTGGTCCACCTCAGCAATCAGCAGACACCCCAATGACCACCAATCAGGAACATACAGGACACCTGTGATTAGGGCAGAAGGAGAGGAAAAACACAAAAAGACACAGGATACCTGTATCCGTAACACTCACATTGCCTCTCCTATCATTGCTACGCAGACGACACACAACTAATCTTCTCCTTTCCCCCTTCTGATGACCAGGTGGCGAATCGCATCTCTGCATGTCTGGCAGACATATCAGTGTGGATGACGGATCACCACCTCAAGCTGAACCTCGGCAAGACGGAGCTGCTCTTCCTCCCGGGGAAGGACTGCCCATTCCATGATCTCGCCATCACGGTTGACAACTCTGTTGTGTCCTCCTCCCAGAGTGTGAAGAGCCTTGGCGTGACCCTGGACAACACCCTGTCGTTCTCCGCTAACATCAAGGCGGCGACCCGATCCTGTAGGTTCATGCTCTACAACATTCGGAGAGTACGACCCTGCCTTACACAGGAAGCGGCACATGTCCTAATCCAGGCACTTGTCATCTCCCGTCTGGATTACTGCAACTCGCTGTTGGCTGGGCTCCCTGCCTGTGCCATTAAACCCCTACAACTCATCCAGAATGCCGCAGCCCGTCTGGTGTTCAACCTTCCCAAGTTCTCCCACGTCACCCCGCTCCTCCGCACACTCCACTGGCTTCCAGTTGAAGCTCGCATCTACTACAAGACCATGGTGCTTGCCTACGGAGCTGTGAGGGGAACGGCACCTCCGTACCTTCAGGCTCTGATCAGTCCCTACACCCAAACGAGGGCATTGCGTTCATCCACCTCTGGCCTGCTGGCCCCCCTACCTCTGCGGAAGCACAGTTCCTGCTCAGCCCAGTCAAAACTGTTCGCTGCTCTGGCACCCCAATGGTGGAACAAGCTCCCTCACGACGCCAGGACAGCGGCGTCACTCACCACCTTCCGGAGACACTTGAAACCCCACCTCTTTAAGGAATACCTGGGATAGGATAAAGTAAAGTACCCCACCCCAAAGAAAAAAATAAAAAAAACATATTGCAGAGTGGTTATCCCACTGGCTATAAGGTGAATGCACCAATTTGTAAGTCGCTCTGGATAAGAGCGTCTGCTAAATGACGTAAATGTAATGTAAATGTAAATGCATAGCTGACACTGCAGTCCTTTGCTCTTAGTGGGGGACAGTTCCTTGTCACTTCCCCTTGCATTATCTGTAGGCTATGCACCATGCAGTTGCAATAGCACAGTGGTGATGTCAGCAGTTTGCTTCGGGGAACACCATCCAATAATATTAAAAGTGTGTTGTTAGTTGAGTGGTTTAAGCCTATGAGAGAGAGAGAAAATGAGAGAGCGTATTTTACATGGTGAAAGTGACAGTTGAAGTCGGAAGTTTACATACACCTTAGCCAAATACATTTACTCAGTTTTTCATAATTCCTGACATTTTATCCTAGTAAAGATTCCCTGTTTTAGGTCAGTTAGGATCACCACTTTATTTTAAGAATGTGAAATTTCAGAATAATAGTAGAGAGAATGATTTATTTCAGCTTTTATTTATTTCATCACATTCCCAGTGGGTCAGAAGTTTACATACACTCAATTAGTATTTGGTAGCATTGCCTTTAAATTGTTTAACTTGGGTCAAACGTTACGGGTAGCCTTCCACAAGCTTCCCACAATAAGTTGGGTGAATTTTGGCCCATTCCTCCTGACAGAGCTGGTGTAACTGAGTCAGGTTTGTAGGCCTCCTTGCTCACACACGCTTCTTCAGTTCTGCCCACACATTTTCTATAGGATTGAGGTCAGGGCTTTGTGATGGCCACTCCAATACCTTGACTTTGTTGTCCTTAAGCCATTTTGACACAACTTTGGAAGTATGCTTGGGGTCATTGTCCATTTGGAAGACTCATTTGCGACCAAGCTTTAACTTCCTGACTGATGTCTTGAGATGTTGCTTCAATATATCCACATAATTGTCCTTCCTCATGATGCCATCTATTTTGTGAAGTGCACCAGTCCCTCCTGCAGCAAAGCACCCCCACAGCATGATGATGCCACCCCCGTGCTTCACGGTTGGGATGGTGTTCTTCGGCTTGCAAGCATTCCCTTTTTCCTCCAAACATAACGATGATCATTATGGCCAAACAGTTCTATTTTTGTTTCATCAGACCAGAGGACATTTCTCCAAAAAGTACGATCTTTGTCCCCATGTGCAGTTGCAAACCGTAGTCTGGTTTTTTATGGCGGTTTTGGAGCAGTGGCTTTTTCCTTGCTGAGCGGCCTTTCAGGTTATGTCGATATAGGACTCGTTTTACTGTGGATATAGATACCTTTGTACCTGTTTCCTCCAGCATCTTCACAAGTCCTGTTGTTCTGGGATTGATTTGCACTTTTATAAGTGAAATAATCTGTCTGTAAACAATTGTTGGAAAAATTACTTGTGTCATGCACAAAGTAGATGTCCTAACTGACTTGCCAAAACTATAGTTTGTTAACAAGAAATGTGTGGAGTGGTTGAAAAACGAGTTTTAATGACTCCAACCTAAGTGTATGTAAACTTCTGACTTCAACTGTAGCTGTATATTGTACTGTACTCATTGTATATTTTGTATAGAAAAGCTGTTCCTTAGCCACTAACCTGGGGGAAGGAGTATTATGGAGTGTTGCTTAGCCACTATCCTGGGGGAAGGAGTATTATGGAGTGTTGCTTAGCCACTAACCTGGGGGAAGGAGTATTATGGAGTGTTGCTTAGCCACTATCCTGGGGGAAGGAGTATTATGGAGTGTTGCTTAGCCACTAACCTGGGGGAAGGAGTATTATGGAGTGTTGCTTAGCCACTAACCTGGGGGAAGGAGTATTATGGAGTGTTGCTTAGCCACTAACCTGGGGGAAGGAGTATTATGGAGTGTTGCTTAGCCACTATCCTGGGGGAAGGAGTATTATGGAGTGTTGCTTAGCCACTAACCTGGGGGAAGGAGTATTATGGAGTGTTGCTTAGCCACTAACCTGGGGGAAGGAGTATTATGGAGTGTTGCTTAGCCACTAACCTGGGGGGAAGGAGTATTATGGAGTGTTGCTTAGCCACTAACCTGGGGGAAGGAGTATTATGGAGTGTTGCTTAGCCACTATCCTGGGGGAAGGAGTATTATGGAGTGTTGCTTAGCCACTAACCTGGGGGAAGGAGTATTATGGAGTGTTGCTTAGCCACTAACCTGGGGGAAGGAGTATTATGGAGTGTTGCTTAGCCACTATCCTGGGGGAAGGAGTATTATGGAGTGTTGCTTAGCCACTAACCTGGGGGAAGGAGTATTATGGAGTGTTGCTTAGCCACTAACCTGGGGGAAGGAGTATTATGGAGTGTTGCTTAGCCACTATCCTGGGGGAAGGAGTATTTTGGAGTGTTACTTAGCCACTAACCTGGGGGAAGGAGTATTTTGGAGTGTTGCTTAGCCTCTAACCTGGGGGAAGGAGTATTTTGGAGTGTTGCTTAGCCACTAACCTGGGGGAAGGAGTATTATGGAGACAGCCAGCTGAAAAGTAACCATGGTGTAAGGACCATCACAATATTGTGACTGCTATTCCCCCCCTCTTGTCGCAGGAAGGCCAAGAAGATCATCAGAGACCTCAGCCACCCGAGCCATGGCCTGTTCTCGCCGCATCCATCACTGACGCGGGCAGTATAGGAGCATCATGGCAAAAACTGTCAGACCAATAGCTTCTACCCTCAGACGATCAGGCTACTGAATAGTCACCACTAGTCAGCTACCTGCTCCCCCCGTCCCCCTCCTGCCCCCCGGACTTCCCCCCCGCTGCTCCCCCTATGGGCATTTTACCCCCCTACCCCCCAACGGACATTTATCATTGTTACTGTTGTAAATATGTATTTATGTATTTGTTTTTCTTATTGTCCCATTAACGTCTGTTGACCTGCACAGTTGGAGCTCTGAGCTGAAGGATTTCACTGTACCCTGCAATTACATCTGTGACCCTGTGCATGTCACTAATAAACTCTAAACTAAAACTCTTCCCCACTCGGCCTGTGTTCACCTCTGGCGGCCCGCTGATCACAAAGTATCATGGTGAGTACTGTGGGCCGAGACGAGGCTCCTCAGTCTGGGTCATTCCACTATTAAAGCTGAAACGGCAGCAACGACAAAAGAAGCCTCGTCAGCTAACCCAAATGTGTCTCTCGTCTTTTGAAAAGCCCCGACTAAGCCAAAGGCTGTAGAGGCCACTGGGCACAGAAAGATACAACAAACATACAACAGAAAGCACCAAGCTCAAATACTGTAGTCTGCTTTTCTCCCCCACTCTGTCGGTGATGTCTAGTAAAAACTCTTATTTTACCAAAATAATTAGAGGACTATGGTCGTCCTTCTAAAATTAGAAGGGGTCTACTCAGCCCTACCATGTTTGCTTTTAGGCTATGATATGATGAAAAATAGCTGCCAACTCTGAAATCCCATAGAGAGAGAGAGAGAGAGAGAGAGAGGGAGAGAGAGAGGACAGTGAACAGGCCATGCCTTTAAAAGCCTGTCTGAATACTTCTAAACTACTGCTGCGGTAGAGCAAGGGTCAAAGTTCAAACCATTATAAAAAGCTATTTTAGTCTGCCTCTTTCATGTGATTAATGCTTTTTATATTTGTCTCCATTGGACACAGTAGTTATCTTTCAGGTGACTCACTGAATATTATAATAATAATACATGGTTTTTATATAGCGCTTTTCATGGACCCAAAGACGCCTACCATGCAAACTTGTTGTGTATTCAAGGTTTAAAAAGGCTTCCAAAGTTTGTGATTTCAATTTTAAAATGTCAGACTTGATTTGCCCTAACAAAATAAATCTCCATTAATTATAATCCACAATAATTCACATTTCCTGTTGCTGAAGGATTATTTTCCTACTGTGAGATACTGGTCAAATTAATATCCTATATCTGTATGCCAAAAACCCTTGAAGACAAAACTCGCTTGAACACATTTGTCAAATAATGTTAATATTATTAAAGTATCAATGTGATTGCAGAAATCCTTTATTTCAAAGGACCAAAATAATACATTTGAAACCAGCAGTCAAAGGCCATGGGTCAAAATGTATCTCATAACAACAACATCTGTTCCTGTTAGCATGTTAAAGTAAATTCAATGTGACTACTTAGAAGACTCAGAATAAAGTTATCAAAACGTTAAATGAATTAGTTTCAGTAGTATGGCACCAATTTGGAACATCAGAAGTCCAACCTTTTGTGTGACATGAGAGGAAGTGTGTGTACAATGCAAATGGAGTCAACACAAGAGTTTGATAAGCAGCAGTGTGTTTTAAAAATAGTGCTTAAAACAAGTGAAATGACACAGAACCTATTCACATACCTGTATTTCTCAAAACCATTGTTTGTTTTTATGTACACTTTTTTTTTAATCACATTGTTAATAGGTCACACCAATCATATTAAATATATCAAACATTTTCATAGTATAAAAGAAAGGGGGAAAGAAACCAAGTTGATTCTGAAAACAGGTAACCACTTGTATCACATTTAAACTTAAAACACACTAATAACAATAATAATGACGATAATTATTGTAACTACAAGGAAATCTCTTTTCAGCGTCTCCATGATGAAATAATTATATTTACCATTACTTCCCAATCATTTAGTATTTACATAAAACATTCAACATGGTATCCTTTCAGAAGAGACCTTTATAATACTCACGTTTGGTTTTCAGATTTATCAGTGAACTGTTATTAGATCTTCATCATAAGACCGGAATAGTTGCTGGCAACGTCTAGATTCTGACGATATACAGTACTTCCCATCCCTACAAGATGGTATCTTGTAATGTATGTTAGAGGACTTGAATCACGAATGAATAAATACTGAATTCAAATGAGCTTTCTGCTAGTTCAGTCACAGTTTACCTTAGTATTGGACAAACACTCACCCAGAGGTACAAGATGTCAACGACAACAACAAAATGATAATTCAAGTGAAAAAAATATGACAATTGTACAGAAGTGTATGCGCCTGTGAGGATATCAACCCATCACCTGAAATTGAATACTGCAAAAATGGAACAAAAATACAATAATTGTTACAGATTTCCCAACCTCAAATATTGAAATGTAAAAGAAGGTCCATCTCTGTAACATTTCTTTGGGACCAAAATAACCCTAGTGTCCCCGACCGACTACCGTATCTGCATCACTGGGTGCTTGAAATAAAGTGCAGGATATTCTAGACCAAATTCAGATATTCTAAACCTTTTTTCTTCTTCTTCTTCAAAGCTTTACATTACTTAATCTAATGTGCTAAGACAATTCATTACGTTACCCAATAGAGGAAACTCATGAGCACTGAACTTTGCATTTGAAGGTTACATTCCTGTTGTATGACAACTCATAACACTGATCATGATGTCATGTGTCACAACAAATCATAAAGATGATGGTGCCATAAGCATCTCTACATGCTGGGTTAGGTAGTGTCTCACTGACTACCAATGCTGGGTTAGGTAGTGTCTCCCTGACTACCAATGCTGGGTTAGGTAGTGTCTCCCTGACTACCAAAGACCATGTTGTACTTCAACCTGGGATGAAAAACACAGAAACAACACTTCTAAGACTCTTTTCTTCTTCTGCGTTATTAAAAAAAAAAATCAACTTTAGCGCTCCGACGCCATATTGTAAACAAAGGACTCAAACAATAATTACGTTATTATGAAACATCAAACCCAGCCAAACAAAAGTACCGAAAACATTTAGGCCTAAGTGTTGCTTTTGTTTCCATGTTGTCAACTAGTTGTACGGTAACAAGCTGGTCCAGTGGTAGGGTGGGTGGGTGTGACCCTCCAATCGGTTAGTGTCCCCTGGAGCTGCCCAGTCAGAGGTAAAAGCCTGAGGCCTTGGGGTCTGGGAGGCTGGAGTGTCAGGGCAGGGGAGCTGGCCATTAGAGGGCACCACTCCCATTGGGCAGAACACAGCCTCCTGAGTAGGTCCCGTTAAGAATGCAGCCATTTTCCATCTGAGAAAAGAGGAATACGTGGAAACAATGAAGGGAAACTGCATTTCAGCTTGTGAGTAGGATATGATGTTGATTACCAGCAGCAGATTGACACGTGGAATACCTATGACTGCATTGTCAGCAGTATTGGCAATTTAATAAAGAGCTGTTGAAAGATACATTCTCAATATCAAACCATCAAAAATCATCAATCATCAAATGATTTTAACTTAAACTTACCCATTTTGTGATTTGCAGTATTAATTATTGAAGTTATTCTTGAATGAATCGTGATTGTAATGATTTATCTAAACACATTGCGGCCCTGAATAGCACCTCCTGTCCTGGTGTGAACTATTGAACCTTACTGCTTGTCAGTTCCCTTTAAATAGTGGCCATTAATTAAATGCCACACTAGAAAAAAGGGCTCCAAAAGGGTTCTTCAGCTGTCCCCATAGGACCACTCTTTTTGGTTCCAGGTAGAACCGTTTAGAGTTCCATGTAGAACCCTCTGTGGTTCTACATGGAACCAAAAAAAGGTTCTACTTGGAACCAAAAGGGTTCTACCTGGAACCAAAAAGGGTTCTTCAAAGGGTTATCCATTAGGGGACAGCCGAACTGACACACAGGACAAGTGCCACAAAAGGGGTGCAAAAATAACATTATATCAACTTTATTGTTGAATACTCATGAAGAGGAGGGGAGGAATCATGATGTTATTGTTGAATACTCATGAAGAGGAGGGGAGGAATCATGATGTTATTGTTGAATACTCATGAAGAGGAGGGGAGGAATCATGATGTTATTGTTGAATACTCATGAAGAGGAGGGGAGGAATCATGATGTTATTGTTGAATACTCATGAAGATGAGGGGAGGAATCATGATGTTATTGTTGAATACTCATGAAGAGGAGGGGAGGAATCATGATGTTATTGTTGACAGGAGGAGTGAAAGTAGGAATCTGTCAAGGAACAGTTAGCACCAGATTTCATTGTGTTGAAGTTAGAGGGCTTCTACTGTGTGTTGTGTCTTACTGTATGAGTGGCCATTTACGTAAACTCCATTATGTTCACTGAAGACAAAACCAACAATGCAAAGCAACCAGGGGGATTATTCAGAACTTTGGCCTCCACTGTCCAGCTTGCAAGTCCTCTGAGGCCCTCTATTAGGGACCATTGTCCCAGCTCTGTTGTATCCTGCACTGTTCCTCAAATCAATATGAAGGTTTTGGGAAGAGGTGTACAGATGTAGAATCTTAATCTGATCACCCTGTTGCAGGAGAACTTTCCTGCAATGCAGGAATGTATTTGAGGTTTAAAAAGGCTTCTCATGTTTGTAATTTCCATTTTGACATTTCAGACTTGATTTTCCCTTACGTAAAATGTATCAACCCCTACAAAAAAGTTAATTATATTAATTATAAGCCCTACCCTATCCTTAACCCTACCATTCATTGTAAACCAGCCCTAACCTAACCTTAACCCTACCATTAATCGTAAACCAGCCAGTCCTAACCAAACCTTAACCCTACCATTTATTGTAAACCAGCCCTACCCTAACCTTAACCCTACCATTAACCCTAACCAGCCCTAACCTAACCTTAACCCTACCATTAATCGTAAACCAGCCCTAACCTAACCTTAACCCTACCATTAATCGTAAACCAGCCCTAACCTAACCTTAACCCTACACTTAACCAATCCCTATCCCTATCCATAACATAATGCCACTGTTAGGAGCTCTCACCCAAAGGAATACAATTAGAAGACAATACACTGAGTGTACATAACATTAGGAACACCTTCCTAATATTGAGTTGCACCCCCCCTTTTGTCCTCATAACAGCCTCAATTTGTCGGGGCATGGACTCTGCAAGGTGTCGAAAGTGTTCCACAGGGATGCTGGCCCATGTTGACTCCAATGCTTCCCACAGTTGTGTCAAGTTGGCTGGACATCCTTTGGGTGGTGGACCATTCTTGATACACACAGGAAACTGTTGAGCGTGAAAAACCCAGCTACGTTGCAGTTCTTGACACAAACCGGTGCGCCTGGCACCTACTACCATACCCCGTTCAAACGCACTTAAATATTTTGTCCTGCCCATTCAACCTCTGAATGGCACACATACACAATCCATGTCTCAAGGCTTAACAATCCTTCTTTAACCTATCTCCTCCCCTTCATCTACACTGATTGAAGTGAATTTAACAAGTGACATCAATAAGAGATCATAGCTTTCACCTGGATTCACCTGGTCAGTCTGTCATGGAAAGAGCAGGTGTTCTTAATGTTTTGTATCCTCAATGTATGAATATAAAATCACTGTGGTCTCACCTTACTGTGGTTGGGGTGGTGAGGGATGTCAGAGGTCACCATGCCGTTGGCCTCCAGTGAGGAGTGTCCAACCCCAAGGATCTGCTCTATGGTAGCGGAGGGCGGAGGGCACTGCGAGAGGCTGGACAGCACCTGGGCCAAGGGAGGGGCCAACTTCTCCTGCTGTAGCTGCTGCTTCTTGTTGTCCATCCTCTGGTAGGACGAAACGGCAGCCTCTGTCCCGTGGTGCTGCCCGTTCCCCCCATACGTATCTCCATTGATGGTATAATCCATGCCGGGAACATCAACCATACAAGCGTCTATGGTGGTGTGTGTGAGGAGAGGTATGTGGCCATTGTTAAGGCAGGGGTTGCTGTTCAGGGTGGTTTCCCCAGGGGGGTTGCTGTTCAGGTTGGTTTCCCCAGGGGGGTTGCTGTTCAGGGTGGTTTCCCCAGGGCGGTTGCTGTTCAGGGTGGTTTCCCCAGGGCGGTTGCTGTTCAGGGTGGTTTCCCCAGGGTGGCAGTAGCTATAGTCCTGCCACTGCTGTTTGCCAGCTGGGCGATGCTCTGTGTGTGTGTTTGGAATGCCACACACTCCGTTGAGATTAGCGCCTGGATGTTTGGCATGGCACAGAGGGTGCTGGCTCTGGATTCCGGCCTGCTGCTGCTGGAGGTAGTGTTGATGTTGCTGGGCTTGCCGCCAGTGAAGGTCCCCGTCCGGCTCTGACGCCTTTCCATTGAACAGAGTCTGGGGGTTGTGACAGTGGTCAACCGGGACCCCTGTACTGGCTAGAATGTGCTGGGATGTCCATTGTCCGTTGTGTATGGGCTGACTCTGCCCCTGCAGTCCATTCACCAGGGGATAGGGCAAGTGGTTGTTATGCTGGGCCCAGTCTTGGACCGTCCTCCCTGGCTGCATGCTGAGGTGCTGCTGCATCTGCTGGGAGAGCTGAACTATGGGGGCCTTATGGGGAACGTACTGAGAGTACACATTGATGGCAGAAGTGGGATTACTTTCAACAGGAGCCTTTGTTGTTTTTGTGGTGGTTTTTGGGGCAGTTGTAGCTGGGATAGTGGAGGGTACCTGGTCCCCGTCCTCTGCCGCGTCTGTCTTTGCCTCCAGGGAGTCGTGGATGTAGGAGAGTATTTCATCGTTGGTCAGCAGGTCATCCAGGGTGGGAACCCGCTCCGGGTCCATCTCCACCCGGATCATCCTCTCGTCCAGCAGCAGCAGCTCCAGGTCCTCGGCGCTCAGCCCCAGGCCCTCCAGAGCCCCAAACAGCTCCCCGTTGGAACAGTTCTCCTCATTGCCTCCATCCCCATCCCGGTCCACCACACCCCACAGACCCCTTAGGGACAGGGAGTCCAGGGTCGCCAGCATAGGGTCGAAGCTCGACGCCGGCTCTGAAAGCCCCGGACCCACCACTCCGTTGGACGACTCATCCCAGCCCTGGAGTAGGGCGGTGGGGTCGGAGTCAGAGAGGCCGACCCGGTCTCCGAACAGACTGCTGTGGAAGGACAGCTTGGGCTCCAGGGCCGGCTGGCAGACATACACAGACTCATCCTGACTCATCAGCGCCCCCAAGAGGGAGCCCGGGTCCAGGCCATCCCTGGACGCCCTATCAAACCGGCCCTTCTTGGACTTGTTGCCGTTCTTCTTGGAGCCCTGGGCGCCGTGGTTGAAGCGTCCAATTGGATGGTTGGACTGGTAGAGCAGGGCCTCTCCCGTGGCGAAGGTAAAGGGGAGGTGCATGGAACGTTTACGTAGGTGTTCGCCTCCTTCCTCCTCCCTAGATGGAGAGAAAACAAACAGCACCTGTGAGATCTCCGTCTCAAACCCACTACCCTGGCATTACAAGCACCATGCTATATCAACTGAGTTACAGAGGACCATGCTCTACCAACTGAGCTACAGAGGACCATGCTCTACCAACTGAACTACAGAGGACCATGCTCTACCAACTGAACTACAGAGGACCATGCTCTACCAACTGAACTACAGAGGACCATGTTCTACTAACTGAACTACAGAGGACCATGCTCTACCAACTGAACTACAGAGGACCATGCTCTACCAACTGAGCTACAGAGGACCATGCTCTACCAACTGAACTACAGAGGACCATACTCTACCAACTGAACTACAGAGGACCATGCTCTACCAACTGAACTACAGAGGACCATGCTCTACCAACTGAACTACAGAGGACCATGCTCTACCAACTGAACTACAGAGGACCATGCTCTACCAACTGAACTACAGAGGACCATGCTCTACCAACTGAACTACAGAGGACCATGCTCTACCAACTGAGCTACAGAGGACCATGCTCTACCAACTGAACTACAGAGGACCACATAATCCCTTCCTCCATCTGTGTTGTCTGGTGTTCTATTCACATCAGAAGAACAGTGTCATAACTATGTCATAACTGTGGCCCTACGGCTATGAGGACTGTGAGGAAAACGACTGTTCCCAGACAGTGGGGTTTGGTGTGACAGAGCCCAGGGGAGTGCACGTACACCAGAGGCCTCTGTGTGGCGATGATGTAGTCTGGTTTGCCGTTCTTGTACACCAGCCTGGCGTTGGCCTGGACCCACTTCCAGAGGTTGTCCTTGGTGAGAAGCCTGAACACGGTCAGACCGCTCTCCCCTGTCTTCATCACTGGAACCACAGGACACAGTCATTTAGGATGGGATGGTATACATTCACACTGTAAATTACATTCAATTCAAGCTACAGCACTAGTAGGCAGATGTGGCAATGGGTGCAGTAGATTAGGAATCAGGTTCATGGTTCAACTTTCTGAAGATGTTCTGAAAAACCAAACATTTCTTGCTAGCTACCTTTTTCCTTGAATAGTTACTCTGGACTCTGTCAAGGAGTATAAGGCAATGGTAGCTAGGAATCTAGAATCTAGAGCAAATTCCGTTACGCAGAGGGGGTAACTAGATGTACCCTGCAATATTCATTGTGTGGCTATGTTGGTAGCTATACTATATATACAAAAGTATGTGGACACCCCTTCTTCAAATTAGTGGATTCGGCTATTTCACCCACACCGTTGCTGACAGGTGTATAAAATCGAGTACACAACCATGCAATCTCCATAGACAGTAGAATGGCCTTAGTTAAGAGCTCAGTGACTTTCAATGTGGCACCGTCGTAGGATGCCACCTTTCCAACAAGTCAGTTCGTCACATTTCTGCCCTGCTAGAGCTGCCCCGGTCAACTGTAAGTGCTGTTATTGTGAAGTGGAAACGTATACAGTGGCTTGTGAAAGTATTCACCCCCCTTGGCATTTTTCCTATTTTGTTGCCTTACAACCTGGAATTAAAATTGATTTTTTGGGGGTTTGTATCATTTGATTTACACAACATGCCTACCACTTTGAAGATGCAAAATATTTTTTGGGGTGAAACAAACAAGAAATTAGACTAAAAAACTGAAAACTTGAGCGTGCATAACTATTCACCCCCCCAAAGTCAATATTTTGTAGAGCCACCTTTTGCAGCAATTACAGCTGCAAGTCTCTTGGGGTATTTCTCTATAAGCTTGGCACATCTAGCCACTGGGATGTTTGCCCATTCTTCAAGGCAAAACTGCTCCAGCTCCTTCAAGTTGGATGGGTTCCACTGGTCTACAGCAATCTTTAAGTCATACCACAGATTCTCAATTGGATTGAGGTCTGGGCTTTGACTAGGCCATTCCAAGACATTTAAATGTTTCCCCTTAAACCACTCAAGTGTTGCTTTAGCAGTGTGCTTAGGGTCATTGTCCTGCTGGAAGTTGAACCTCCGTCTCAGTCTCAAATCTCTGGAAGACTGAAACAGGTTTCCCTCAAGAATTTCCCTGTATTTAGCGCCATCCATCATTCCTTAAATTCTGACCAGTTTCCCAGTCCCTGCCAATTAAAAACATCCCCACAGCATAATGCTGCCACCACCATGCTTCACTGCGGTGATGGTGTTCTCGGGGTGATGAGAGGTGTTGGGTTTGCGCCAGACATAGCGTTTTCCTTAATGGCCAAAAAGCTCAATTTTAGTCTCATCTGACCAGAGTACCTTCTTCCATATGTTTTGGGAGTTTCCCACATGCCTTTTGGCAAACACCAAACGTCTTTAAGCAATGGCTTTTTTCTGGCCACTCATCCGTAAAGCCCAGCTCTGTGGAGTGTACGGCTTAAAGTGGTCCTATGGACAGATACTCCAGTCTCCGCTGTGGAGCTTTGCAGCTCCTTCAGGGTTATCTTTAGTCTCTTTGTTGCCTCTCTGATTAATGCCCTCCTTGCCTGGTCTGTGAGTTTTGGTGGGTGGCCCTCTCTTGGCAGGTTTGTTGTGGTGCCATATTCTTTTAATTTTTTTATAATGGATTTAATGGTGCTCCGTGGGATGTTCAAAGTTTCAGATATTTTTTTATAACCCAACCCTGATCTGTACTTCTCCACAACTTTTTCCCTGACCTGTTTGGAGAGCTCCTTGGTCTTCATGGTGCCGCTTGCTTGGTGGTGCCCCTTTCTTAGTGGTGTTGCAGACTCTGGGGCCTTTCAGAACAGGTGTATATCTACTGAGATCATCTGACACTTAGATTGCACACAGGTGTACTTTATTGAACTAATTATGTGACTTCTGAAGGTAATTGGTTGCACTAGATCTTATTTAGGGGCTTCATAGCAAAGGGGGTGAATACATATGCATGCACCACTTTTCCATTATTTATTTTTTAGAATTTTTTGAATCAAGTAATTTTTTTCATTTCACTTCACCAATTTGGACTATTTTGTGTACGTCCATTACATGAAATCCAAATAAAAATCCATTTAAATTACAGGTTGTAATGCAACAAAATAGGAAAAATGCCAAGGGGGATGAATACTTTTGCAAGGCACTGTAGGAGCAACAACGGCTCAGCCGCAAAGCCGTAGGCCACACATCTGGCTAAAAGATTACTGTAGCTCTGTTGGAATCACTTTTATAGATAACGTTGACACCTTCTGGAAACAGAAGATACTCTACAGGAATGACGGAGTCCATCCAAATCATCTTGGCTCCTGGACTCTGTCCACACATTTTAAGGCTGCGTTGAGACAATTACTTATCAATGACCCAAGACCAGCTCAGTTAATCCCTACCATTGTGACACCGAGTCGTCATAATGCTGCATCATTATCCCAGGGGCGTTGGCAGACACAATTGTAAGTAACTTAATTTATGTCTCCCTAATTGCCCTGAATACCTCTGTTGATCCTACTGCTATTGAATGCAGTAATCATGTGCCTATGAACCAGAGTTACACTGTTAACACTGAGGCGATGTGCCCTAGTAGGAAGTCCACTGTGTGCAGCTCACCCTGCACTATCAGCTCCAATATAAATAACATGAGCAAGTCTACTTCTGATGCTTCCCAGTAAAGCATTATAAACCATCAAGCAACCCAGAAAAGTGCTGAAAATGCCCATATTAACATTTGTAGCCTAAGAAACAAGGTTCATGAAGTCAATAACATGCTTATAACAGATTTACATTCATATTCTGACTATATCTAAAACTCACTAAGATAATACCTTTGATGATACAGTGGTAGGCAATAAATGGTTATAACATCTACCGAAAAGACAGAAATGCCAACGGGGGTGGTGTTGTGCTCTATATTCAGAACCACATTCCTGTAAAGCTTAGAGAGGATCTCATGTTAAATACTGTTGAAGTAATATGGGTACAGGTTCATCTGCCTCACCTAAAGCTCATTCTGGTGGGAAGCTGCTATAGACCACCAAGTGCTAACAGTCAGTGTCTGGATAATATGTGTGAAATGCTTGATCATGTATGTGATATCAACAGAGAGGTACAGTTGAAGTTAGAAGTTTACATACACCTTAGACAAATACATTTAATCCACAGATTACATAGATCCACAGACGATGCAATCGCCATCACACTGCACACTGCCCTAGCCCATCTGGACAAGAGGAATACCTATGTAAGAATGCTGTTCATTGACTATAGCTCAGCATTCAACACCATAGTACCCTCCAAGCTCATCATTAAGCTTGAGGCCCTGGGTCTGAACCCCGCCCAGTGCAATTGGGTCCGCAACCGCAGGGCTCTCCAGAGGGTGGTGCGGTCTGCCGAACGCATTACCGGGGGCAAACTACCCGCCCTCCAAGACACATACAGCACCCGATGTCACAGGAAGGCCAAAAAGATCATCAAGGACATCAACCACCCGAGCCACTGACTGTTCACCCCGCTATCATCCAGAAGGCGAGGTCAGTACAGGTGCATCAAAGCTGGGACCGAGAGAATGAAAAACAGCTTCTATCTCAAGGCCATCAGACTGTTAAATAGCCATCACTAGCACATTAGAGGCTGCTGCTGCCTATTGAAATCACTGGTCACTTTAAGAAAAGGAACACTAGTCACTTTAATAATGTTTACATATCTTGCACTACTCATCTCATATGTATATACTGCATTCTATTCTTTAATATTCTACTGTATCTTAGTCCATGCCGCTCTGTCATTGCTTGTCCATATATGTATATATTCTTAAATCCCATTCCATACTAGTTTTGTGTGTATTAGGTAAATGTTGTGAAATTGTTAGATACTACTTGTTAGATATTACTGCACTGTCGGAGCTAGAAGCACAAGCATTTCGCTACACCCGCTATAACATCTGCTAAACACGTGCATGTGACAAATAAAATTTGATTTGATTTTAATCCTAGTAAAGATTCCCTGTCTTAGGTCAGTTAGGATCACCACTTTATTTTAAGAATGTGAAATGTCAGAATAATAGTAGAGAGAATGATTTATTTCAGCTTTTATTTATTTCATCACATTCCCAGTGGGTCAGAAGTTTACATACACTCAATTAGTATTTGGTAGCATTGCCTTTAAATTGTTTAACTTGGGTCAAATGTTTCGGGTAGCCTTCCACAAGCTTCCCACAATAAGTTGGGTGATTTTTGGCCCATTCCTCCTGACATAGCTGGTGTAACTGAGTCAGGTTTGTAGGCCTCCTTGCTCGCACACGCTTTTTCAGTTCTGCCCACACATTTTCTATAGGATTGAGGTCAGGGCTTTGCGATGGCCACTCCAATACCTTGACTTTGTTGTCCTTAAGCCATTTTGCCACAACTTTGGAAGTATGCTTGGGGTCATTGTCCATTTGGAAGACCCATTTGCGACCAAGCTTTAACTTCCTGACTGATGTCTTGAGATGTTGCTTCAATATATCCACATAATTTTCCTTCCTCATGATGCCATCTATTTTGTGAAGTGCACCAGTCCCTCCTGCAGCAAAGTACCCCCACAGCATGATGCTGCCACCCCCGTGCTTCACGGTTGGGATGGTGTTCTTCGGCTTGCAAGCGTTCCCCTTTTTCCTCCAAACATAACGATGGTCATTATGGCCAAACAGTTCTATTTTTGTTTCATCAGACCAGAGGACATTTCTCCAAAAAGTACGATCTTTGTCCCCATGTGCCGTTGCAAACCGTAGTCTGGCTTTTTTATGGCGGTTTTGGAGCAGTGGCTTTTTCCTTGCTGAGCGGCCTTTCAGGTTATGTCGATATAGGACTCGTTTTACTGTGGATATAGATACCTTTGTACCTGTTTCCTCCAGCATCTTCACAAGGTCATTTGCTGTTGTTCTGGGATTGATTAGCACTTTTCGCACCAAAGTACGTTCATCTCTAGGAGACAGAACGCGTCTCCTTCCTGAGCGGTATGACGGCTGCGTGGTCCCATGGTGATTATACTTGCGTACTATTGTTTGTACAGATGAACGTAGTACCTTCAGGCGTTTGGAAATTGCTCCCAAGGATGAACCAGACTTGTGGAGGTCTACAATTTTTTTTCTGAGGTCTTGGCTGATTTATTTTCATTTTCCCATGATGTCAAGCAAAGAGGCACTGAGTTTGAAGGTTGGCCTTGAAATACATCCACAGGTACACCTCCAATTGACTCAAATGATGTCAATTAGCCTATCAGAAGCTTCTAAAGCCATGACATTTTCTGGAATTTTCCAAGCTGTTTAAAGGCACCGTCAACTTAGTGTAACTTCTGTTATGCACAAAGTAGATGTCCTAACCGACTTGCCAAAACTATAGTTTGTTAACAAGACATTTTTGGAGTGGTTGAAAAACGAGTTTTAATGACTCCAACCTAAGTGTATGTAGACTTCCAACTTCAACTGTATTGTGTTATGGCTTTACACCCCCTGCTATATGTGGATAAAAAGTTACCTGTCTAACAGAACACAGAGGGTTTCTTTAATGGAAGCCTCTCCAACATAATCCAGGTAGAATCAGGAATTCTTCAGGTCAGCTGTTTAGGCCCCTTACTTTTGTCAATCTTTACTAACGACATGCCACTGGCTTTGAGTAAAGCAAAGAAGAGGTTTGCAAAAGACCATAAGGATTGGACCATAGAGGACTGGAGTAAGGTCATCTTCTCTGAGTCCAATTTTCAGCTTTGCCCAACACCTGGTCGTCTAATGGTTAGACAGAGACCTGGAGAGGCCTACATGCCACAGTGTCTCGCACCCACTGTGAAATTTGGTGGAGGATCGGTGATGATCTGGGGGTGCTTCAGCAAGGCTGGAATCGGGCAGATTTGTCTTTGTGAAGGACGCATGAACCAAGCCACGTACAAGGTTGTCCTGGAAGAAAACTTGCTTCCTTTTGCTCTGACATTGTTCCCCAACTCTGAGGATTGGTTTTTCCAGCAGGACAATGTGCCATGCCACACAGCCAGGTCAATCAAGGTGTGGATGGAGGACCACCAGATCAAGACCCTGTCATGGCCAGCCCAATCTCCAGACCTGAACCCCATTGAAAACTTCTGGAATGTGATCAAGAGGAAGATGGATGGTCACAAGCCATCAAACAAAGCCGAGCTGCTTGAATTTTTGCGCCAGGAGTGGCATAAAGTCACCCAACATCAATGTGAAAGACTGGTGGAAAGCATGCCAAGACGCATGAAAGCTATGATTGAAAATCAGGGTTATTCCACCAAATATTGATTTCTGAACTCTTCCTAAGTTAAACCATTAGTATTGTGTTGTTTAAAAATGAACATTAACTTATTTTCTTTGCATTATTCAAGGTCTGACAACACTGCATCATTTTTGTTATTTTGACCAGTTGTCATTTTCTGCAAATAAATGCTCTAAATGACAATATTTTTTATTTGGAATTTGGGAGAAATGTTGTCAGTAGTTTATAGAATAAAACAAAAAGGTTATTTTTACCCAAACACATACCTATAAATAGTAAAACCAGAGAAACTGATAATTTTGCAGTGGTCTCTTAATTTTTTCCGCAGCTGTATATTAAACTATCATGATGTGTAAATGGTGTATATGGATTATTGCTGCTGTTCTGCTCATGTAGTGGATCTGTGGCCTATCCTCTAGCGGCTCAATCTGCTCCGTAATCCACTGGGATTACTTGGGAAAGCTGTCCGAACTCTGTGACCACCATCTTTGACCTGGTCAGACCTGGCCTCACCAATGTTTTGAGGACAGAACCAATTCAACCCAATCCAAATAAATACTCCCATGTTTGTATTTTTAGGTAGACATAATGGAGGCGAGGCTTACTTCGGACATGGTTCTCAGCGCAGTACAACATATCCGCCGCATGGATAAACTGATACCCGGAGCCTCGCACCCGAAGTTCAGCTTCAGTATACCCAAGCACAATTTTCCCCCTGCAAAAGGGATCATGTCAATAAACATTATTCCACATAATATAATAACCAGTACTACATAACAATAGGATTATGACTGACAAATGACAGTCTATTCAATACTATTGTATAGTAGTCTATTTATTTGGATGATTGCAACTGCCACAACAACATCATCATGATAACGAGGAAGTCAAAGTGAGCATACTTTGCGTCGCAGGCCATGGGGGTGAAGTCCAGCTTGTGTTTGGTTCTGAAGATCATGTTCTTGGTCCTGATCTCCAGGATGGAGGGGGGCTGGAGGGGCGTAGCGATGGCAAACAGGGCCAGCTGGGGCGACGCCTTGTCCCCGTTATCCTGCCGCTGGTTCTGACCGTGCAGGAACTTCAGCCTGCCCTGCAGACTCAGGGCCTGGCAGGGGGGGAGAACGCAAACATTTGTTTCAGACATGTATCTTTACATCTACCATTGTCCATGTGTTTGATTATCTGTCCAAAGTCTTTCCGACAACATGTTTAATTGAACCTGATTCCCATGTTCATCCATCAAAATTGTATCGCAATGTATTAACATATCACACTATCTCAATGTGTTAACATATCACACTATCTCAATGTGTTAACATATCACACTATCACACCATCTCAATGTATTAACATATCACACTATCTCAATGTGTTAACATATCACACTATCTCAATGTGTTAACATATCACACTATCACACCATCTCAATGTATTAACATATCACACTATCTCAATGTGTTAACATATCACACTATCTCAATGTGTTAACATATCACACTATCTCAATGTGTTAACATATCACACTATCACACTATCTCAATGTATTAACATATCACACTATCTCAATGTGTTAACATATCACACTATCTCAATGTGTTAACATATCACACTATCTCAATGTGTTAACATATCACACTATCACACTATCTCAATGTGTTAACATATCACACTATCTCAATGTGTTAACATATCACACTATCTCAATGTGTTAACATATCACACTATCACACTATCTCAATGTATTAACATATCACACTATCTCAATGTGTTAACATATTACACTATCTCAATGTGTTAACATATCACACTATCACACTATCTCAATGTATTAACATATCACACTATCTCAATGTGTTAACATATCACACTATCTCAATGTGTTAACATATCACACTATCTCAATGTGTTAACATATCACACTATCTCAATGTATTAACATATCACGCTATCTCAATGTGTTAACATATCACACTATCTCAATGTGTTAACATATCACACTATCTCAATGTGTTAACATATCACACTATCTCAATGTGTTAACATATCACACTATCTCAATGTATTAACATATCACACTATCTCAATGTGTTAACATATCACACTATCTCAATGTATTAACATATCACACTATCTCAATGTGTTAACATATCACACTATCACACTATCTCAATGTGTGAGCATTCCTCTGAGTGAGCTTAAAATACTAATAGACACACACTAGTGGGAGATTGGAGAAATTCAGTCGGGGTGAGTAGTGTTTGGTCGGGGTGAGGGGTGTTCGGACGAGGTGAGGGGTGTTCGGATGAGCTGAGGGCTGGGGTGTCAGTAAAACCCACCAGGAACCCAGAGGAGTTGTCCAGGAGGCAGCGGAAGCGACACACAAAGTTCCTCTCCAGGAAGGAGGAGTTCTCTGGGGGGAGCTGCTCAGGGTTATAGGTCACAGTGGTGCTGCTCTCTGGCTCCACATCTATGGATCAGAAGATATGACATGTTCAGACCAGGCTTTACCATCAAAATCATCTAACCACCTATTGCAATATATTTGAAAACGATCCTCAAGATAACAGTATACAGTTCAGTCACACTGTAGAAACAGAACAAATGTGTGCAACTTCTCTAAAATTGTCACACAAACAGGTAATCAGTGATAAACTGATTATGTAATCATGAAATAATAATCATTTTTATGATCGTACAGGAATTCATCTACACAAAAAGCTAACAAATGAGTAACAACATTGTTGACTGAGAGTTGACATGAATGGTTGGGCTGATGTGAGGTGTCTGGCTTGGGTGTCTGCTGAGAGATGTGTCATGACACTTTAAACAAAGCTTTATTCAATATCCATCAGCACATTCTAAATGCTAACTGTTCTGTTCTGCTTCTGTTCTTTTCTGTTCTGTGTGTGGCCTCTGGAGTAATTCTTGACCCGACTGTGTGTCCTGTCCTCAGTTGCCGTGGTCTCCTAGCTCTGTTGAAAATACACTTACAGTAACAGTCAAAACTTTGGACACAGCTACTCATTCAAGGGTTATTCTTTATTTTTTACTATTTTCTACATTGTAGAATAATAGTGAAGACATCAAAACTATGAAATAACCCATATGGAATCATGTAGTAACCAAAAAAGTGTTAAACAAATCAAAATATATTTTATATTTGAGATTCTTCAAAGTAGCCACCCTTTGCCTTGATGACAGCTTTGCACACTCTTGGCATTCTCTCAACCAGCTTCACCTGGAATGCTTTTCCAACAGTCTTGAAGGAGTTCCCACATATGCTGAGCACTTGTTGGCTGCTTTTCCTACACTCTGCGGTCAAACTCATCCCAAACCATCTCAATTGGGTTGAGGTCGGGTGATTGTGGAGGCCAGGTCATCTGATGCAGCACTCCATCACTCTCCTTCTTGGTCAAATAGCCATTACACAGCCTGGAGGTGTGTTGGGTCATTGTCCTGTTGAAAAACAAATGATAGTCCCACTAAGCCCAAACCAGATGGGATGGTGTATCACTGCAGAATGCTGTGGTAGCCATGCTGGTTAAGTGTGCCTTGAATTCTAAATAAATCACAGACAGTGTCACCAGCAAAGCACCCCCACACCATCACACCTACCATGCTTCACAGTGGGAACCACACATGCAGAGATCATCCGGTCACCTACTGCATCTCACAAAGACACAGCGGTTGGAACCAAAAATCTCAAATTTGGATTCATCAGATCAAAGGACAGATTTCCACCGATCTAATGTCCATTGATCGTGTTTCTTGGCCCAAGCAGGTCTCTTCTTATTATTGATGTCCTTTAGTAGTGGATTCTTTGCAGCAATTTGACCATGAAGGCCTAATTCACACAGTCTCCTCTGAACAGTTGATGTTGAGATGTGTCTGTTACTTGAACTCTGTGAAGCCTTTATTTGGGCTGCAATTTCTGAGGCTGGTAACTCTAATGAACTTATCCTCTGCAGCAGAGGTAACTGGGTCTTCCTTCCAGTGGCGGTCCTCAAGAGAGCCAGTTTCATCATAGCGCTTGATGGTTTTTGCGACTGCACTTGAAGAAACTTTAAAAGTTTTTGAAATGTTCCCAATTGACTGACCTTCATGTCTTAAAGTAATGATGGACTGTCGTTTCTCTTTGCTTATTTGAGCTGTTCTTGCCATAATATGGACTTGGTCTTTTACCAAATAGGGCTATCTTCTGTATACCATCCCTACCTTGTCACAACACAACTGATTGGCTCAGACGCATTAAGAAGGAAAGAAATTCCACAAATTAACTTGAAATGCATTCCAGGTGACTACCTCATGAAGCTGGTTGAGAGAATGCCAAGAGTGTGCAAAGCTGTCATCAAGAGTGGCTACTTTGAAGAATCTCAAATATAAAATATATTTTGATTTGTTTAAACTTTTTTGGTTACTACGTGATTCCATATGTGTTATTTCATAGTTGTGATGTCTTAACTATTATTCTACAATGTAGAAAATAGTAAAAATAAAGAAAAACCCTGGAATGAGTAGGTGTCCAAACTTTTGACTGGTACTGTATGTAATTAGCCCCAGAGGCTAATGTGGTCTTAGCACGCCATGTGACGGCTTACTCTCTAGCAGGGGAAGGACAAATGTGCAACACCACCCCCTAGTGGAGAGGTAGGTCAGTGCAGAGGCCTTTGCCTTTCTCTTCTTTTTTTTCCACCTTTATTTAACCAGGTAAGCCAGTTGAGAACAAGTTCTAATTTACAACTGCGACCTGGCCAAGATAAAGCAAAGCAGTGCGATAAAAACAACAACAACACAGAGTTACATATGGAATAAACAAAAACGTACAGTCAATAACACAATAGAAAATCTATATACAGTGTGTGCAAATGTAGTAAGTTATGGAGGTAAGGCAATAAATAGGCCATAGTGCAAAATAATTACAATTTAGTATTAACACTGGAGTGGTAGATGTGCAAAAGATGATGTACAAATAGAGATACTGGGGTGCAAATGAGCAAAATAAATAACAATATGGGGATGTGGTAGTTGGGTGGGCTAATTACAGATGGGCTGTGTACAGGTGCAGTGATCGGTAAGCTTCTCTGACAACTGATGCTTAAAGTTAGTGAGGGAGATAAGTGTCTCCAGCTTCAGAGATTTTTGCAGTTCGTTCCAGTCATTGGCAGCAGAGAACTGGAAGGAATGGCGGCCAAAGGAGGTTTTGGCTTTGGGGATGACCAGTGAGATATACCTGCTGGAGCGCATACTACGGGTGTGTGTTGCTATGGTGACCAATGAGCTAAAATAAGGCAGGGATTTGCCTAGCAGTGATTTATAGATGACCTGGCGCCAGTGAGTTTGGCGACGAATATGTAGTGAGGGCCAGCCAACAAGAGCGTACAGGTCACAATGGTGGGTAGTATATGGGGCTTTGGTGACAAAACAGATGGCCCTGTGATAGACTACATCCAATTTGCTGAGTAGAGTGTTGGAGGCTATTTTGTAAATGACATCGCCGAAGTCAAGGATCGGTAGGATAGTCAGTTTTACGAGGGCATGTTCGGCAGCATGAGTGAAGGAGGCTTTGTTACGAAATAGGAAGCCAATTCTAGATTTAACTTTGGATTGGAGATGCTTAATGTGAGTCTGGAAGGAGAGTTTACGGTCTAACCAGACACCTAGGTATTTGTAGTTGTCCACATATTCTAAGTCAGACCCGCCGAGAGTAGTGATTCTAGTCGGGCGGGCGGGTGCACGCAGCATTCGATTGAAGAGCATGCATTTAGTTTTACTAGCGTTTAAGAGCAGTTGGAGGCTACAGAAGGAGTGTTGTATGGCATTGAAGCTCGTTTGGAGGTTTGTTAACACAGTGTCCAATGAAGGGCCAGTGTCACGATCGTCTACCAATGAGGAGGAGGACCAAGGCGCAGCGTTGAATGTGAACATATTATTTATTAGAATGATCACCCGATCAAAACAACAAAACGACGTGACAGTCAATGGTCAATACACAACCAAACACGAACAAAATCCCACCACCCGAAAGAAAAACAGACAGATTAAATATGGCTCCCAATCAGAGACAAACAGCCGACAGCTGACACTCGTTTGCTTCTGATTGGGAGTCACACCGGCAAACATAGAAAATAAACAACCTAGAACACCCACCAGAGAAACAGAAAACATAGAATGAACACACCCTGGCTCAACATATTGAGTCCCCGAGCCAGGGTGTGACAGTACCCCCCCCTAAAGGCGCGGACTGCGACCGCGCCTAAATACGAGCGAAAACAGGGGAGGGCTGGGTGGGCATTCCTCGGCGGCGGCTCCGGCTCTGGGCTAGATCCCCACTTCCTCTCCAACCCCCCAAAGTACCCCTGGTCCTGTCTAGCCCCGCTGGCCGGAGCCGGACTGACGACACGCGCCCCTGGCCTGGTGCGTGGAACAGGAACGGATCGGACCGGGCTGACGATACACACCCCTGGCTTGGTGCGTGGAGCAGGAATGGACCGGAATGGGCTGGCGACGCGCACCACAGACTTGGTGCGGAGAGCAGGAACGGGCTGGACCAGGCTGACGACTCGTACCCCTGGCTTGGTGCGAGTGGCAGGAACAGGCTGGACCAGGCTGGCGACTCGCACTCCTGGCTTGGTGCGAGTGGCAGGAAAAGGCTGGACCTGGCTGGCGACTCGCACCCCTGGTTTGGTGCGAGTGGCAGGAACAGGCCGGGTCGGGCTGGCGACGCACCCCGTAGGCTTTGTGCGTGGAGCAGGGACAGGCCGGGCTGGGCTGGCGACGCACCCCGTAGGCTTTGTGCGTGGAGCAGGGACAGGCCGGGCTGGGCTGGCGACGCACACCGTAGGCTTTATGCGAGAAGCTTGGATGGGCCGGACTGGGCTGGCGACGCGCACCACAGACTCGGTGCGGAGCGCAGGAACGGGCCGGGCTGGGCTGACGACGCGCACCACTGACTTGGTGGGAATGGCAGGAACAGGCCGGGCCGGGCTGTCGACGCACACCACAGACTTGGTGGGAATGGCAGGAACAGGCCGGGCTGTACTGGGGACACACACCACTGGCCCCACGCAGGGATCAGGAACGGGCCGGACCGGACTGGTAACACACCCCAGTACCTCTCGCCGTGCCTCCACACTTTCCCTCTCCTTTGTGCCCAGTGGCCCCCCTAACCTGGCGGCCTTCTCTGCCAACGCTTTGCACTGCTCTAACCCGTACACCTGCTGCCCCGACGTCGTGACCCCCCCCTAAAAATTTCCTGGGGGTCTCTCCTCCCCGTGGCCCAGGCCTCTCTCCCTCTTGCCAGACTCGCAATCATCTCCTCCCACGTCCATCCTCTCTCCTCGTCACGCTGCTTGATCTGGTTAAGGTGGGATTTTCTGTCACGATCGTCTACCAATGAGGAGGAGGACCAAGGCGCAGCGTTGAATGTGAACATATTATTTATTAGAATGATCACCCGATCAAAACAACAAAACGACGTGACAGTCAATGGTCAATACACAACCAAACACGAACAAAATCCCACCACCCGAAAGAAAAACAGACAGATTAAATATGGCTCCCAATCAGAGACAAACAGCCGACAGCTGACACTCGTTTGCCTCTGATTGGGAGTCACACCGGCAAACATAGAAAATAAACAACCTAGAACACCCACCAGAGAAACAGAAAACATAGAATGAACACACCCTGGCTCAACATATTGAGTCCCCGAGCCAGGGTGTGACAGCCAGATGTATACAAAATGGTGTCGTCTGCGTAGAGGTGGATCTGAGAGCCACCAGCAGCAAGAGCAACATAATTGATATACACAGAGAATTGAGTCGGCCCGAAAATTGAACCCTGTGGCACCCCCATAGAGACTGCCAGAGGTCCAGACAACAGGCCCTCCGATTTGACACATTGAACTCTATCTGAGAAGTACTTGGCGAACCAGGCGAGGCAGTCATTTGAGAAACCAACAGTGGCGGCTGGCCGATAGAGGGCGCTAGGGCGCCGCCCCCTTAAATAAAATTATTTAAAAAAATAAAATTAAAAATAAATAAAAATAATAATAATAATAATAAAAACATCAGTATGTCAATATTTGTGTGTTTGAAATATGGAATGCACACAGTAATATGTGTAAGATATGATAGAAAATCATATTCGCAACCTTTCCTCTGCCTGTCAAACGCCTCGTCAGCTCTGGGCGATACAGAAAGTGCCCCGAGGAGGCGGGTCTACGTAGCAGTTAAGCCAATTGCTAATTTAAGATATGAATGTATGACATAAAATGTAGCCAATCAGCGATCTTAAATCGAATCCAAGGAGGGCGATTATTTTATCGCCCCAAGCTCGCCCCTGATAAAATAAGGACCGGGCTCCAGTGGCGCCATTTTTACTAGACGACAATGGCGAGCGCAAACGTTACTCCTCCAAGACCCAACCCTAACTCGGTGAAATCTCTCCTCCAAGATCCGTTTGAGAGGAGAACTTTGTCAGAGAAAGTTCGGGTGAAAGAGCTGGGCCCAGATCAACCTGACCTCTCAATCAGACAGCAGGCTAGCGAGAAAGGGAAGCAGTATATGCGCGGCTTCTCCCGTAGCTGGTACACCAGGAAGGCTTGGCTAGCTGGGTGCACTGATGCTAATGCTTTATTTTGCTTTCCGTGCTTGCTTTTAAAACGACGGGTTCAGATTCAGCATGGACAGGTACCGGAGTGAGGGATATGAAGCACCTGTCAGAGAAGGTAAAGAAACATGAGAACACCAGGGCACACATGGACAACTCTGTAAAGCTAGCTGTATTAGGAAGGGTGAACATTGCTACGCAGCTGGATGACGGCCACAGGATTGCGGTGAGGAAACACAATGAGGAGGTGGATAAAAACAGGCACATTCTATCCAAAATTATCGATTGTGTGAAGTTCTGTGGGGCTTTTGAGTTGGCCTTGCGTGGGCACGAGGAGACTGACTCTCGGACAACCCCGGCATTTTCCGGGGCTTAGTGGATTTTGTTGCCTCCCTCGACAGTGTGCTGGAGGAGCACCTGAAGACAGCTACCGTTTTTAAGGGCACGTCAAAGACGATACAGAACGAGCTGTTGGACTGTATGCTGTCAGTGCTTAAGGATTACATCCTGGAGGAAGTAAAGAGTGCTGATTTTATCGCCATTCAAGCTGACGAGACAACTGACGTTTCCACCCACTGCCAGTTGGTGCTTGTGATACGCTACATCGATGCTAAAAGTAACGTCCAAGAGCGTTTTTTCGAGTTCATTTTGATCGAGAACGCAACCGCCGACACCATCGCTACAGCGCTGCTGGAGAGGCTCAGCACCATACTCTCACATGGACAAAAGGCCAAACTTATTGCCCAGGCTTACGACGGAGCAAGTGTGATGAGGGGAGCCACCGGCGGAGTGCAGCGTAAAATAGTGGATGTGTACGAAAATGCGCACTACGTCCACTGCTATGCACATCAGCTGAACCTCATCATGCAGCAGGCTACTTCACGCATCCCCAGGATCGGCACTTTCTTTTCCGACCTTGCAGGATTTTCTGCTTTCTTCTCCAGGTCTCCCAAGCGAACCACCGTGCTTGACGAAGTGGTTGCGCATAGACTCCCAGAGCCTCTACAACACGGTGGAACTTCCACAGTCGCGCTGTAAACACTGTGTACGAGTACAGGGATGACCTCCTAACGTGTTTCCAGACCATCAGAGACTCTGGGAACTTTGATGCCCCGACTGTCAGAGAGGCGGGGGGCTTTGTGAGGATGCTCGAAGACGAGGCTTTCTGTTTTTTCCTGGCACTGTTCCACAAGATCATGCCAAATGTGGACATGCTTTTCAGCCAGCTGCAGAAGAGGAACATCGACCCTGTCTTCATTAAAGCACTTGTCCAGAGGTTCACAGACAGCATGCTAACAATCAGGTAAATAACTATATTTACTATTGGCTGATAAAGATGTTGTTAGAAAGATGAATAGTTCACTTACAACAGTTTAAAAGCCTAAATGTGTCTGGTCATCAAAGTGAGTGATTATCATAGAGCCGTCACAATTATATTTGTTTTAGTATTTTAAAAGGAAAGAGAAGACACAATCAGACGTTGATAATAATGCAGGAAAGTACTACACAGTTTGTAATAATTATTCAGGTGTCCACCAGGTCAATTTCTAGAAGAGGCCTAGTTGTTATTGAAGATTAACTTTATTGCTAAGTGCACAGCAGAACAAAATGATGTTGCATCCCTCTCACAAATGTAATAGAAAAAGGCTTTAAAACGTAATAACATCAGTTAATTATGTACATCACAGGTTAAAAGCAGTTACTAGACATAGTTTGTGTGTATATACACACTATCTGTCTGTCTGTCTGTCTGTCTGTCTGTCTATATATATATATATATATATATATATATATATATATATATATATATATAAAAGTCACTGGTTGTGTGTTGAGGGGGGAATTACAGTGAGTTAAGAAGTCTGATTGCAAGTTATCAAATTAAACTTTATTTTTTGGACCCAGGGCCTCAATTCCCTCTTTGTGTGGGGACAGCGCATCTGACGAGCAGCAACAGCCCATCAAGCGACGGAGGATGCTGGGACCAGGAGAACAACAGAGGTTGGCTATAGAGGTAAGTTGTGATGTAATTGTCAGTGTTTCCCCTAGAACTTTTTTCAGGCCTGGTAGTATGTAGCCAAAACCCTGAACAATCAGCACCTTGGTAATCATATACTTGAGTTGGACATAGGCATGTGTCAGTCAGGATCACTTGCATCAAAATAGCTTAATTGCAAATTAAAGCTGATGATGTATCTTTTACAGGTATGTGATACCATCCTGAGTCATGCCAAAGAGAGGTTCTCCTTCACCCAGCACCTCATCAGCGCAACACTATTGCACGGAGAGTTGTTCCCACAACACAGTGTGAAGTTCCCCGATACAGCGCTTGAAACAACCGTGGAGGCGTACCCCATGTTGAACAAGGCCAAGCTCAAAACCGAACTGTCCCTCATCTATGAGAACAGTGAGTTCAAGGCTTGTAGTGGTGCAGTGCCCCTGTACCAGTTCTTCATGGAGAACAACCTTCAGAGCACTTTCACAGAGACTGCCAGCCTCCTCAAGATCCTCATCACCACACCCATGACAACTGCTGAGTCAGAAAGGTGCTTCTCTACACTGAAAAGGATCAAGACCTTCCTGAGAAACAGCATGACACAGGATCGCCTGAACGCTCTGGCCATGCTCTCCATGGAGAAGAAACTTGTCAGGGACATTCCTGACTTTAATCAAAGGGTCATTGAGAGGTTTGCCACTCAGAAGGACAGACGGGCAAAATTCCTGTACAAATAAGATGACAGACACACACACACAGAGCAGCTCTGGCCGCATGTTTCTTTGTATATCGTTGACCTTAGCATAAAAAATCCAGTTATATATGGTACTCTAGAAAGTCTTAATAGTGTCTTTGCTAATATTACTGTATATATGTTGTTTTGTATCAATTAATTGTTGCAGTTCTGGAGCACATTAACAATTAGTCACATTTAGTATGATCATAAAATACTGTATGCTATTCTTCCAGTCAAAGGTTTGAGTTCATCCACTTGATATCCATTTCTATATTATACATCCTTTTATACAGTGTAAGATTTCCTATAAACTTTATAATAATTTCATGTTATTGTCCACTTTCCACTCTGTTCTGACAGCATGCCTGTTGCGTTGCCTGTTTACTACCAATGGTGAAAAGTTCACTTTAAATGCAAATGAAAGGCTTGGGTTTGTGTAATATGTTTTTGTGTAAGAATGCCTCAACTTTTTAATATTGGCATTAAATAATTACTGAATGTTTCACTGAGCACTGCTGTCCTGCAGTTTGTGTTAAAATATATCGCGATGGTTACAGGAAAAAAAAAGTATGGCACAGCCCCACCGAGAATATTTTTCACCAGCCGCCACTGGAAACCAAGGCTATTTAGTCTGCCAATAATAATGCGGTGATTGACAGAGTTGAAAGCCTTGGCCAGGTCGATGAAGACGGCTGCACAGTACTGTCTTTTATCGATCGCGGTTATAATATCGTTTAGGACCTTGAGCGTGGCTGAGGTGGACCTATGACCAGCTCGGAAACCAGATTGCATAGCGGAGAAGGTACGGTGGGATTCGAAATGGTCGGTGAGCTGTTTGTTAACTTGGCTTTCAAATTCTTTCGAAAGGCAGGGCAGGATGGATATAGGTCTGTAACAGTTTGGATCTAGAGTGTCACCCCCTTTGAAGAGGGGGATGATCGTGGCAGCTTTCCAATCTCTGGGGATCTCAGACGATACGAAAGAGAGGTTGAACAGGCTAGTAATAGGGGTTGCAACAATTTCGGCGGCTAATTTTAGAAAGAAAGGGTCCAGATTGTCTAGCCCAGCTGATTTGTAGAGGTCCAGATTTTGCAGCTCTTTCAGAACATCAGCTGTCTGAATTTGGGTGAAGGAGAAGCGGGGGGGTGGCATGGGCAAGTTGCAGCGGAGGGTGCAGTGCTGCTGGCCGCGGTAGGGGTAGCCAGGTGGAAAGCATGGCCAGCCATAGCAAAATGCTTGTTGAAATTCTCGTTTATCGTAGATTTATCGGGGGTGACAGTGTTTCCTAGCCTCAGTGCATTGGGCAGCTGGGAGGAGGTGCTTTTAGTCTCCATGGACTTTACAGTGTCCCAAAACTTTTTGGAGTTAGTGCTACAGGATGCAAATTTCTGTTTGAAAAAGCTAGCCTTTTGCTTTCCTAACTGATTGTGTATATTGGTTCCTGACTTCCCTGAAAAGTTGCATATCGCGGGGGCTGTTCGATGCTAATGCAGTATGCCACAGGATGTTTTTGTGCTGGTCAAGGGCAGTCAAGTTTGGGGTGAACCAGGGGCTATATCTGTTCTTAGTTCTGCATTTTTTGAATGGGGCATGCTTATTTAAGATGGAGAGGAAAGCACAAAGAACAACCAGGCATCTACTGACGGAATGAGGTCAATATCCATCCAGGATACCCGGGCCAGGTCAATTAAAAAGGCCTGCTCGCTAAAGTGTTTTAGGGAGCGTTTGACAGTGATGAGGGGTGTTCGTTTGACCACGGACCCATTACGGACGCAAGCAATGAGGCAGTGATCGCTGAGATCCTGGTTGAAGATAGCGGAGGTGTATTTAGAGGGTAAATTAGTCAGGATGATATCTATGAGGGTGCCCATGTTTACGGATTTAGGGTTGTAAAGGTTATAGATGTTTATGTGCAGTTATTAGTTCTGGATGTTTATATAATGCATAATAATACTAATGAGTTATTAGATACTTATTTCATGCATTACGCATAAGGTATTATAACTGCATTTGTAATGCATTATGCAGAGGGTATTCATAGGAAATGCTATTGAAAGTTCTTCATTAATTTCTATGTTTGAATCTCCATTAATGTTTTTTCATTGATGGAGGTGGTGTTTCAAGGTCTAACATGGAGGTGGTGTTTCGGGGTCTAACATGGAGGTGGTGTTTCAAGGTCTAACATGGAGGTGGTGTTTCAAGGTCTAACATGGAGGTGGTGTTTCAGGGTCTAACATGGAGGTGGTGTTTCAAGGTCTAACATGGAGGTGGTGTTTCAGGGTCTAACATGGAGGTGGTGTTTCAAGGTCTAACATGGAGGTGGTGTTTCAGGGTCTAACATGGAGGTGGTGTTTCAGGGTCTAACATGGAGGTGGTGTTTCAAGGTCTAACATGGAGGTGGTGTTTCAAGGTCTAACATGGAGGTGGTGTTTCAGGGTCTAACATGGAGGTGGTGTTTCGGAGTCTAACATGGAGGTGGTGTTTCAGGGTCTAACATGGAGGTGGTGTATCAAGGTCTAACATGGAGGTGGTGTTTCAGGGTCTAACATGGAGGTGGTGTTTCAGGGTCTAACATGGAGGTGGTGTTTCAGGGTCTAACATGGAGGTGGTGTTTCAGGGTCTAACATGGAGGTGGTGTTTCAGGGTCTAACATGGAGGTGGTGTTTCAAGGTCTAACATGGAGGTGGTGTTTCAGGGTCTAACATGGAGGTGGTGTTTCAGGGTCTAACATGGAGGTGGTGTTTCAGGGTCTAACATGGAGGTGGTGTTTCAAGGTCTAACATGGAGGTGGTGTTTCAAGGTCTAACATGGAGGTGGTGTTTCAAGGTCTAACATGGAGGTGGTGTTTCGGGGTCTAACATGGAGGTGGTGTTTCAAGGTCTAACATGGAGGTGGTGTTTCAAGGTCTAACATGGAGGTGGTGTTTCAGGGTCTAACATGGAGGTGGTGTTTCAAGGTCTAACATGGAGGTGGTGTTTCAGGGTCTAACATGGAGGTGGTGTTTCAAGGTCTAACATGGAGGTGGTGTTTCAGGGTCTAACATGGAGGTGGTGTTTCAGGGTCTAACATGGAGGTGGTGTTTCAAGGTCTAACATGGAGGTGGTGTTTCAAGGTCTAACATGGAGGTGGTGTTTCAGGGTCTAACATGGAGGTGGTGTTTCGGAGTCTAACATGGAGGTGGTGTTTCAGGGTCTAACATGGAGGTGGTGTATCAGGGTCTAACATGGAGGTGGTGTTTCAGGGTCTAACATGGAGGTGGTGTTTCAGGGTCTAACATGGAGGTGGTGTTTCAGGGTCTAACATGGAGGTGGTGTTTCAGGGTCTAACATGGAGGTGGTGTTTCAGGGTCTAACATGGAGGTGGTGTTTCAAGGTCTAACATGGAGGTGGTGTTTCAAGGTCTAACATGGAGGTGGTGTTTCAGGGTCTAACATGGAGGTGGTGTTTCAGGGTCTAACATGGAGGTGGTGTTTCGGGGTCTAACATGGAGGTGGTGTTTCGGGGTCTAACATGGAGGTGGTGTTTCGGGGTCTAACATGGAGGTGGTGTTTCAGGGTCTAACATGGAGGTGGTGTTTCAGGGTCTAACATGGAGGTGGTGTTTCAGGGTCTAACATGGAGGTGGTGTTTCAGGGTCTAACATGGAGGTGGTGTTTCAGGGTCTAACATGGAGGTGGTGTTTCAGGGTCTAACATGGAGGTGGTGTTTCAGGGTCTAACATGGAGGTGGTGTTTCAGGGTCTAACATGGAGGTGGTGTTTCAGGGTCTAACATGGAGGTGGTGTTTCAGGGTCCAACATGGAGGTAGGAAGTCACCTGAGGAGGACTCTCCCACGACGGCAGGTGGGCTGAGGGCCCAGTGGAGGTTCCTCCTCAGCTCCTGCTGGTCCTCAGTGTGGACCAGCTCATACACACTCTGGTGCATAATATCAGTCTGAGGAAGGAAAGAGAGGGAGGGAGGGAGGTAGGGAGGTAAGGAGAGAGAGAGAGAGGAGGGAGGTAGGGAGAGCGAGAGAGGAGGGAGGGAGGGAGAGAGAGAGAGGGTGTAGGGAGGGAGAGAGAGAGGATGGAGGTAGGGAGAGAGAGAGGAGGGAGGTAGGGAGAGAGAGAGGGTGTAGGGAGGGAGAGAGAGAGGGAGAGAGGAGGGAGGTAGGGAGAGAGAGAGGGTGTAGGGAGAGAGAGAGAGAGAGAGAGAGAGAGAGAGAGAGAGAGAGAGAGAGAGAGAGAGAGAGAGAGAGAGAGAGAGAGATGGGTACGAAGGAAGGGAGGGATTATGTTAGATTATATAGAGACAAACAAAATAAAGATTATGGAAAATATCAATCATATGTAGGTCGTTAAAATAAAGATTATGGAAAGCATGCACAATACAGACACAAACAACATCTAAATGATAGAGGGCATCCTTATGCAAATTATATTCTGGGAACTTCAGACACTATACTGCTTCAGTGCATTCAGAAAGAATTCAGACCCCTTGACTTTTTCCACATTTTGCTACGTTACAGACTTGAAATGGATTAAATATTTTTTCCCCTTATCTATCTACACACAATAAACCCATAATGACAATGCGAAAAACAGGTTTTTAGAAATTTTAAAAAAACTGAAATATCTTATTTACATAAGCATTCAGACCGTTTCCTATGAGACTAGAAATTGAGCTCTGGTCCATCCTGTTTCCATTGATCATCCTTGAGATGTTTCTACAACTTGAATGGAGTCCACCTGTGATAAATGCAATTGATTGGACATGATTTGGAAAGGCACACACCTGTCTATATAAGGTCCCACAGTTGACAGTGCATGTCAGAGCAAAAACTAAGCCATGAGGTTGAAGGACTTGTCCGTAGAGCTCCGAGACAGGATTGTGTTGAGGCACAGATCTGGGCAAGGGTACTAAAAGATGTCTGCAGCATTGAAGGTCCCAAGAACACAGTGGCCTCCATCATTCTTAAATGGAAGAAGTTTGGAAACCCCAACACTCTTCCTATAGCTGGCCGGCCGGCCAAACTGAGCAACCGGGGGAGAAGGGCCTTGGTCAGGGAGGTGACCAAGAACCCAATGGCCACTCTGACAGAGCTCCAGAGTTCCTCTGTGGAGATGGAATAACCTTCCAGAAGGACAACCATCTTTGCAGCACTCCACCAATCAGGCCTTTATGGTAAAGTGGCCAGACGGAAGCCCCTCCTCAGTAAAAGGCACATGACAGCCCGCTTGGAGTTTTCCAAAAGGTACCTGAAGGACTTTCAGACCATGAGAAACAAGATTCTCTGGTCTGACGAAACCAAGATTGAACTCTTTGGCCTAAATGTCAAGCGTCATGTCTGGAGGAAACCTGGCACCATCCCTACGGTGAAGCATGGTTGTGGCAGCATCATGCTGTGGGGATGTTTTTCAGCGGCAGGGACTGGGAGACTAGTCAGGATCGAGGGAAAGATGAACGGAGCAAAGTACAGAGAGATCCTTGATGAAAACCTGCTCCAAAGCGCTCAGGACCTCAGACTGGGGTGAAGGTTCACCTTCCAACAGGACAACGACCCTAAGCACACAGCCAAGACAACGCTGGAGTGGCTTCAGGACAAGTCTGAATGTCCTTGAGTGGCCCAGCCAGAGCCCGGACTTGAACCCGATCTAACATCTCTGGAGAGCCCTGAAAATCTGCAGAGAAGAATGGGAGAAACTCCCCAAATACAGGTGTGCCAAGCTTGTAGCATCATACCCAAGAAGACTGTAATCGCTGCCTAAGGTGCTTCAACAAAGTACTGAGTAAATTTGTACAAATGTCTAAAACCTGTTTTTGCTTTGTCATTATGGGGTATTGTGTGTAGATTGATAAGGGAAAAAAACAACTTAATCGGTTTTAGAATAAGGCTGTAATGTAACAAAATGTGGAAAAAGTCAAGGGGTCTGAATACTTTCCGAATGCACTGTATACTGAAAGAGTGACGTTATGGGAACATCGCTATAGTGAAGGAGTGACATTATGGGAACATCACTATACTGAAGGAGTGACGTTATTGGAACATCACTATACTGAAGGAGTGTCGTATTTGGGAACATCACTATAGTGAAGGAGTGACGTTATGGGAACATTGCAATGGTGAAGGAGTGACATTATGGGAACATCACTATAGTGAAGGAGTGACATTATGGGAACATCGCTATAGTGAAGGAGTGACATTATTGGAACAATAATGTCACTCCTTCAGTATAGTGATGTTCCCATAACGTCACTCCTTCAGTATAGTGATGTTCCATAACGTCACTCCATCAGTATAGTGATGTTCCTATAACTTCACTCCTTCAGTATAGTGATGTTCCCATAATGTCACTCCTTCAGTATAGTGATGTTCCCATAATGTCACTCCTTCACTATAGTGATGTTCCAATAATGTCACTCCTTCAGTATAGTGATGTTCCCATAATGTCACTCCTTCAGTATAGTGATGTTCCCATAACGTCACTCCTTCAGTATAGTGATGTTCTCATAATGTCACTCCTTCAGTATAGTGATGTTCCCATAACGTCACTCCTTCAGTATAGTGATGTTCCCATAATGTCACTCCTTCACCATAGCAATGTTCCCATAATGTCACTCCTTCACTATAGTGATGTTCCAATAATGTCACTCCTTCACTATAGCGATGTTCCCATAACGTCACTCCTTCAGTATAGTGATGTTCCCATAACGTCACTCCTTCAGTATAGTGATGTTCCATAACGTAATTCCTTCAGTATAGTGATGTTCCCATAACGTCACTCCTTCAGTATAGTGATGTTCCAATAATGTCACTCCTTCACTATAGCGATGTTCCCATAACGTCACTCCTTCAGTATAGTGATGTTCCCATAATGTCAGTCCTTCACTATAGTGATGTTCCCAAATACGACACTCCTTCAGTATAGTGATGTTCCCATAATGTCAGTCCTTCACTATAGTGATGTTCCAATAATGTCACTCCTTCAGTATAGTGATGTTCCAATAATGTCACTCCTTCACTATAGCGATGTTCCCATAACGTCACTCCTTCAGTATAGTGATGTTCCCATAACGTCACTCCTTCAGTATAGTGATGTTCCATAACGTAATTCCTTCAGTATAGTGATGTTCCCATAACGTCACTCCTTCAGTATAGTGATGTTCCAATAATGTCACTCCTTCACTATAGCGATGTTCCCATAACGTCACTCCTTCAGTATAGTGATGTTCCCATAATGTCAGTCCTTCACTATAGTGATGTTCCCAAATACGACACTCCTTCAGTATAGTGATGTTCCCATAATGTCAGTCCTTCACTATAGTGATGTTCCAATAATGTCACTCCTTCAGTGACATTATGGGAACATTGCTATGGTGAAGGAGTGACGTTATTGGAACATTGCTATAGTGAAGGAGTGACATTATGGGAACATCACTATACTGAAGGAGTAACGTTATGGGAACATCACTATACTGAATGAGTGATGTTATGGAACATCACTATACTGATGGAGTGACGTTATGGAACATCACTATACTGAAGGAGTGACATTATGGGAACATCGCTATACTGAAGGACTGACATTATTGGAACATCACTAAACTGAAGGAGTGTCGTATTTGGGAACATCACTATAGTGAAGGAGTGACGTTATGGGAACATTGCAATGGTGAAGGAGTGACGTTATTGGAACATTGCTATAGTGAAGGAGTGACGTTATGGGAACATTGTTATAGTGAAGGAGTCGGTGATATCTCTCCAAGAGTGTGTTGAATTACCAGTGTCTCAGTGTGTGCTGAACTTCTCCAGAGCCTGAATGTCATACAGTAGACTTCATAATGTGTGAGAAGTGTTTCAATCCTTCGTGCCTCTTCACTATCCCTCCCCCCCCGCCATATTCCCATCCATCTCTGCAGTGTCTGTGATGCTGTCGTGCTGGCTAGGGCTGCTGCCCACTGCCCACTACCACGGCTGGTGGTCCCTTTCCACTAAAGGCCATGCTATTAATAGACTATTCTCTCCCAGTCTCTCTCTGTGGACCTGCTGAGCAGAATCAGACTCCTCACCGAGCAGGTAGGGCCCAGACAACGGCCCCCGACAGATCGCAGCAGACACCGCACGCAACCCCCAAACCCAACCGTAACGCCAATGAATACTATTTTCATTTAATCATGTTTATACGGGTTAGTCTCATTGAGATCAAATCTATTTAGCAAGAGAAAACCAATTATTTGATGCCATAGGCATCTGTCTCAACAGGGACAACCTCTACAGCTCTACAGGGTATCATTCTATGTTTGTATTGCATGCAATTAATTATAAAAACCTCAAGCAGAGATGACCATGTGTCGATGGAGGATCATGCTTTAACGTTTGCAAACATGCATGCTAATGCTGCACCAGGCTGACCCAGCAGTAGAATTAATGCTATTAGTCAGCCAAGACCCCAAAGACGATCCAGCTGCCTCACCAGATGCCTGCTTGTCTATTATGAATGAGCTGAGGCACAGAACACTCTGGTCCTGCTTTAGGGATAGAACCTTCACTGGGGTACGGAAAGGGAGGAGGGACAATCTGTACGGTACCTGGTGGAAGCCCAGGTAATCCTGGATGGTGTGAGAGGAGTAAAACATGGTCCCATCATTAGTGACCACCAGGACGAAGCCATTCAGAGCCTGTTTGTCAAACATGCACAAGATAAGAAAAGATTGTTAGACAACACAATGCTACTTACTAATGAGTCAGGTAAAAATCAGCTTTTAGTATGTTTGCACCTTACTTGTGGAATAATCTCCAAGGCTCTGTAAAATTGGATGATGGTGCCTCTAGGGCAATTCAAAAGGCAGATTGAGGACCTTTTTAGTGAAGAATGTGTTTGTTTTCTATGATTGTGTTTTGCTTTTTGTGTATTGATGTGTATACAGGGCTCATCTGTAAAAGAGACCATGGTCTCAGCATGACTCCCTGTCAAAATAAAGGGGGGAAAAAATACACTTCGGTTAGGCTTAGTCTTTCCATTGGGCTTAGTCTTTCCATTGGGCTTAGTCTTTCCATTAGGCTTAGTCTTTCCATTGGGCTTAGTCTTTCCATTGGGCTTAGTCTTTCCATTGGGCTTAGTCTTTCCATTGGGCTTAGTCTTTCCATTGGGCTTAGTCTTTCCATTGGGCTTAGTCTTTCCATTGGGTTTAGTCTTTCCATTGGGCTTAGTCTTTCCATTGGGCTTAGTCTTTCCATTGGGTTTAGTCTTTCCATTGGGCTTAGTCTTTCCATTGGGCTTAGTCTTTCCATTAGGCTTAGTCCTTCCATTGGGCTTAGCCCTTCCTTTCTTAGCAGGCCCCGGTTCCACGAGGGGGCAAAGGGGGCTCAGCCCCCTCAGTTGAAACTTGTGTCCCTTCAGTTTTAGTTTTTTGTACCTATATAAAAATAGCAAAAAAGTTCAAATGATTGAGTGACAGGTTGGCGCAAAATCTGTATCTCCGCTGCGCTGTGTCAGCACAATGGACAGAGCGTGTCGCGGTGTTTGTAGGGGGACTTTGGAAAGCAACTGGGCAGTTAGATACGACTCCTTTGGGTTTCCATCTGTGGTAGGCTCAGTGAATAACGTGTTATGCCTCCGTCTGTAATATTAGATTTATTTATAAGGGCGGGGTCAAGTTTACCATTGAAGCTGCTTCACTCAACTCTGCCTCATGCCCCACCATCAGAGTTTAGTTAGCTTCTTAGCTAGCTGTAAAATGCGTTAGTGTTATTAGCCTTAGCCTATTTAGCTAGCTCGAACCAGCTAATCTCCCACTGCCACAATGGATATAAGAAATTGGCTTCGCCAAAGTACCCAAACAAAGGAGAAGGAGAGTGATGAGCAGCAGCAGCAGCAGCATCAATCCACCGAGGCCGCCGCCGCCACCCCATGCGATGATGCTGCCAAGCGATGACGCTGCCGAGCTCCAGCTAGTTCTGCGTGCAGAGCCTACCCACCCTTCCACAAGGATAATGGCTCCACAGCCTGCTCCACCTCCGATTGTTCCTGACAATCTTGGAACAGTGGAGCCAGCCCAGGTTAGTCTAGAATCCTACCCTAGCCGCAGGTTCTCTGTCCAAAAACGTTCATTTAATAGCAAATGGTTCATAGGAAGAGAGTGGCTGGAATACTCGGTTACTGCAGAATTCAATATAATTCCAATGCAAGAACCCAAATGACGCCCCATGGTATAGCTATATATCGGTATGTTTCATCATAGAAATACAGTGGGGAAAAAAAGTATTTAGTCAGCCACCAATTGTGCAAGTTCTCCCACTTAAAAAGATGAGAGAGGCCTGTAATTTTCATCATAGGTAGACGTCAACTATGACAGACAAAATTAGGGGAAAAAATCCAGAAAATTACATTGTATGATTTTTTATGAATTTATTAGCAAATTATGGTGGAAAATAAGTATTTGGTCAATAACAAAAGTTTCTCAATACTTTGTTATATACCCTTTGTTGGCAATGACACAGGTCAAACGTTTTCTGTAAGTCTTCACAATGTTTTCACACACTGTTGCTGGTATTTTGGCCCATTCCTCCATGCAGATCTCCTCTAGAGCAGTGATGTTTTGGGGCTGTCGCTGGGCAACACGGACTTTCAACTCCCTCCAAAGATTTTCTATGGGGTTGAGATCTGGAGACTGGCTAGGCCACTCCAGGACCTTGAAATGCTTCTTACGAAGCCACTCCTTCGTTGCCCGGGCGGTGTGTTTGGGATCATTGTCATGCTGAAAGACCCAGCCACATTTCATCTTCAATGCCCTTGCTGATGAAAGGAGGTTTTCACTCAAAATCTCACGATACATGGCCCCATTCATTCTTTCCTTTACACGGATCAGTCGTCCTGGTCCCTTTGCAGAAAAACAGCCCCAAAGCATGATGTTTCCACCCCCATGCTTCACAGTAGGTATGGTGTTCTTTGGATGCAACTCAGCATTCTTTGTCCTCCAAACACGACGAGTTGATGTCACGAGTTGCTAAGACAGAACCCAGAAGCAGACCAGGACAAGGAGAGTTGAACGACGGTGAGTGTTTATTTACATATTCAAAAGGTGCAGAATAATCCAGGAGACGGAGCGGGTGGCGGAGATGAGTAGGTGGAGGCGAAGTGGCAGATGAACTGATGGCACGGCAGGGGTTGGGTGAAGGTTCCGGGAGAATACTGTAGACAGAACAAACGGAGGTAAGTACAAGGCAGGTCAACAAGGTGCAAAAAACAACAAAACTAACGCTAGTACTCTGAGGCTGATACGCGGGCAAAACATACTGTATATGGCTAACGATCCGGCAGGGACTGGATCTTAGGACAGAGCCTAAGAAGGGTGATGATCAGGACCAGGTGTGTAGATTGCTGATGGGATGCAGGTGCGGGAATCAAGCAGGCAGGGAGCGTTCCAGAACCCTCGGGAAACTGGAGATCCCGACTCAGACTGCCGGGATCGTTACAGTTGAGTTTTTACCAAAAAGTTATATTTTGGTTTCATCTGACCATATGATATTCTCCCAATCCTCTTCTGGATCATCCAAATGCACTCTAGCAAACTTCAGACGGGCCTGGACATGTACTGGTTTAAGCAGGGGGACACGTCTTGCACTGCAGGATTTGAGTCCCTGGCGGCGTAGTGTGTTACTGATGGTAGGCTTTGTTACTTTGGTCCCAGCTCTCTGCAGGTCATTCACTAGGTCCCCCTGTGTGGTTCTGGGATTTTTGCTCACCGTTCTTGTGATCATTTTGACCCCACGGGGTGAGATCTTGCGTGGAGCCCCAGATCGAGGGAGATTATCAGTGGTCTTGTATGTCTTCCATTTCCTAATAATTGCTCCCACAGTTGATTTCTTCAAACCAAGCTGCTTACCTATTGCAGATTCAGTCTTCCCAGCCTGGTGCAGGTCTACAATTTTGTTTCTGGTGTCCTTTGACAGCTCTTTGGTCTTGGCCATAGTGGAGTTTGGAGTGTGACTGTTTGAGGTTGTGGACAGGTGTCTTTTATACTGATAACAAGTTCAAACAGGTGCCATTAATACAGGTAACGAGTGGAGGACAGATGAGCCTCTTAAAGAAGAAGTTACAGGTCTGTGAGAGCCAGAAATCTTGCTTGTTTGTAGGTGACCAAATACTTATTTTCCACCATAATTTGCAAATAAATTCATTATAAATCCTACAATGTGATTTTCTGGATTTTTTTCCCTCAATTTGTCTGTCATAGTTGACGTGTACCTATGATGAAAATTACAGGCCTCTCTCATCTTTTTAAGTGGGAGAACTTGCACAATTGGTGGCTGACTAAATACTTTTTTTCCCCACTGTAAATACATTATATTATGGTTTTCTTGGTAGCATGTTGGTTTTTGTTGCTGTAAACAGAACTGTACGTATTGGAAACGTGTTTATGGTAGGCTGGCATTCCTTAATTGATTACATGAGTCAAATTTGATCCACAGAAGTGTATTGTGCCATATCACTACGTGTTGCTGAACTCATGAACGGTATGGTTTTCCATGTTGAAAGTGGGCCTATAGGCCTATTTGTTTGTCAAGACAGCTGTGCATGGCTGCATCTCACTGTAGTAGGCTATGTTTTGGTTATCTGGATCTCCATTCACCTTTTGTTTACTGTTAATGTAACTAGCCTAAATATAGATAGTGTCATTCCTTTATCAATCTGATATTTTGTTTACTAGGCCTACTACTTAGTACCGCTGGTTTGTTCTGTTCGCATTCATTCGTTCGCATTCGCAATTGTGTCGGTATTCTAAGCCAAACTGCTATTCAGTATTTTTGTTTGAATGCATGAATAACTAGGCTACTACTCTCAGCATTTAGTTTGCATTATTTTGTTAAGACAGCTGTGTGTCTGGCTGCATTCACATAGGCAGTTTGTAATAGGTGAATTACCCTATCTATCCTGTAGCCTATATTCATTACCAAAACGGCCTTGCTTTAGTGTGTAGGGCGCTGTTCATTGTGCTGATACAGATTTCGCTCCAACCTGTCACTTCAAAAGCACTCAATCGATGGTCTCGGAGTCTGGGCATTTGAACTTTATGTTTATTCTGATATAAGCAGAATTCAATATAATTCCAATGCAAGAACCGATTTCAACTGCCCCCTTAGTCACTTTATCCTGGTGCCTTGTCTGGTTCTTAATCCTTCCTTAGTCTTTTCATATCTCCGGGTTCTGTTCCAACATGCATCGCATACGGACTTAGATATGTTTTAAATTTACAGAATTTTGCTTAACGAGACAATGTTTTTTGATTACTTAAGAAAAATTGTGAGTGTATTGGTTGTGAGGTCTCCTACAGTGAGATTGGTGGACTCTGCACCCCAGAGTGGATGAGGTGTTGTCAGTGTGCTTCATGCAAGATGGGTTTGTTCTGAACTGGAGAGATAAACCAATAATGTCAGGAATAACAGATAGATGGATTAGTCACTCATTTGTTTTATCCCAAACGGGAACAGCTGTTCCCATGTTTCCACCTCACTAAACACACTCCCACTCCCTCGTACACAAAAACATTTTGTAAACAAATGCACAAACAGCCATACAACCATATCTACCTTATTCAAACAAAACAGACATTAGCATGTTCGTCCATCACCTGATTTGCTAACACACACAAAACCCCGGGCCACACACACAGACGTCCACACTAATACACTCACAGTGCAATGGGTGCATCCACAGAATGTCCCATCAGTTTTCTCAGGGGCTGAACCATGACTAAGGCATGGTGATGTCATGTTGCTCTTTCACTAACAATAAATGATTCACCCCAATTATCTGCAGCATATCCTCTGTGTGTGTAAGCAGTCCAGTCCAGGGAAACCTAAACACCATCATGTCAGCTTGGATGGTTTGTACTCCATCTTGCAAATAAATAGCCAACTTCCAGGGTTTAATGTACCAGGCATTCAGCCACTACAAATTAGTCAAGTGAAATAAATGTAACAAGCCCCTAGTGGCAGACTCCATATGAACACAGTAGAACTCTTGCCATCAGAGAACCACAATGTGTTCAAACTAGATTGTAGACTTCGTGGTTGAACAGAAAATAAACCACATCCCAATGGCTCTGCATTTTTGCATGCTGGTACAGTACCAACACTTAAAGGATCTGTCTACTTTCCCACAAGGCGGGGGTGTCAGGCTACATTCCCACAAGGCGGGGGTGTCAGGCTACATTCCCACATGGCAGAGGTGTCAGGCTACATTCCCACATGGCGGGGGTGTCAGGTTACATTCCCACAAGGCGGTGGTGTCAGGCTACATTCCCAAAAGGCGGGGTGTCAGGCTACATTCCCACATGGCGGGGGTGTCAGGTTACATTCCCACAAGCCGGGGGTGTTAGGGTACATTCCCACATGGCTGGGGTGTCAAACTACATTTCCACAAGGCGGGGTGTCAGGCTACATTCTTACATGGCGGGGATGTCAGGCTACATTCCTACATGGCGGGGGTGTCAGGCTACATTCCTACATGGCAGGGGTGTCAGGCTACATTCCCACATGGCGGGGGTGTCAGGCTACATTCCCAAAAGGCGGGGTGTCAGGCTATATTCCCACATGGCGGGGGTGTCAGGCTACATTCTTACATGGCGGGGATGTCAGGCTACATTCCTACATGGCGGGGGTGTCAGGCTACATTCCTACATGGCAGGGGTGTCAGGCTACATTCCCACATGGCGGGGGTGTTAGGGTACATTCCTACATGGCGGGGGTGTCAGGCTACATTCCTACATGGCAGGGGTGTCAGGCTACATTCCCACATGGCGGGGGTGTTAGGGTACATTCCTACATGGCGGGGGTGTCAGGCTTCTGTGGGACTACTTTGAGTATAAGAGGTTGAAAACAGGCTGTCCTAGGTCTGAGTCTATTTTCAACAATGACAGTGAAGGGTGAAAACAGGCTGTCCTAGGTCTGTGAAGGGTGAAAACAGGCTATCCTAGGTCTGTGAAGGGTGAAAACAGGCTGTCCTAGGTCTGTGAAGGGTGAAAACAGGCTGTCCTAGGTCAGTGAACGGGTGAAAACAGGCTGTCCTAGGTCTGTGAAGGGTGAAAACAGGCTGTCCTAGGTCTGTGAAGGGTGAAAACAGGCTGTCCTAGGTCTGTGAAGAGTGAAAACAGGCTGTCCTAGGTCTGTGAAGGGTGAAAACAGGCTGTCCTAGGTCTGTGAAGAGTGAAAACAGGCTGTCCTAGGTCTGTGAAGGGTGAAAAAAGGCTGTCCTAGGTCAGTGAACGGGTGAAAACAGGCTGTCCTAGGTCTGTGAAGGGTGAAAACAGGCTGTCCTAGGTCTGTGAAGGGTGAAAACAGGCTGTCCTAGGTCTGTGAAGAGTGAAAACAGGCTGTCCTAGGTCTGTGAAGGGTGAAAACAGGCTGTCCTAGGTCTGTGAAGAGTGAAAACAGGCTGTCCTAGGTCTGTGAAGGGTGAAAAAACAGGCTGTCCTAGGTCTGTGAAGAGTGAAAACAGGCTGTCCTAGGTCTGTGAAGGGTGAAAAAACAGGCTGTCCTAGGTCTGTGAAGAGTGAAAACAGGCTGTCCTAGGTCTGTGAAGGGTGAAAACAGGCTGTCCTAGGTCTGTGAAGGGTGAAAACAGGCTGTCCTAGGTCTGTGAAGAGTGAAAACAGGCTGTCCTAGGTCTGTGAAGGGTGAAAACAGGCTGTCCTAGGTCTGTGAAGAGTGAAAACAGGCTGTCCTAGGTCTGTGAAGGGTGAAAACAGGCTGTCCTAGGTCAGTGAACGGGTGAAAACAGGCTGTCCTAGGTCTGTGAAGTGTGAAAACAGGCTGTCCTAGGTCTGTGAAGGGTGAAAACAGGCTGTCCTAGGTCTGTGAAGAGTGAAAACAGGCTGTCCTAGGTCTGTGAAGAGTGAAAACAGGCTGTCCTAGGTCTGTGAAGGGTGAAAACAGGCTGTCCTAGGTCTGTGAAGAGTGAAAACAGGCTGTCCTAGGTCTGTGAAGGGTGAAAAAACAGGCTGTCCTAGGTCTGTGAAGAGTGAAAACAGGCTGTCCTAGGTCTGTGAAGGGTGAAAAAACAGGCTGTCCTAGGTCTGTGAAGAGTGAAAACAGGCTGTCCTAGGTCTGTGAAGGGTGAAAAAACAGGCTGTCCTAGGTCTGTGAAGGGTGAAAACAGGCTGTCCTAGGTCTGTGAAGGGTGAAAACAGGCTGTCCTAGGTCTGTGAAGGGTGAAAACAGGCTGTCCTAGGTCAGTGAAGGGTGAAAACAGGCTGTCCTAGGTCTGTGAAGGGTGTAATCAGGCTGTCCTGGGTCTGTGAAGGGTGAAATCAGGCTGTCCTAGGTCTGTGAAGGGTGAAAACTCAATTCATCTGTTTTTCCTCTCTTTTCTTCTTCTTCTCCTGCTGTAAATAATGACCTCACAGCTCCTCTATAATTCACTTTTAAGTGTCTGACATTGAACCACAAAGAAGAAGAAGAGAGAAATCAGACATGGTCAGAAATAGCCCTCTTCACCCTTCCCTTCTCCACTTCTTCCCCTAACCTCGCCTTTTCGTCCTGCCTCTCTGTCTCTTAAAATGTCCCGTGGCTGTTATCTCAATCTGAATAAAAGAGTTCCTCCTCCCCAGAATGAGCTTTCATGCTTCATTACCAACACATTGGGAGAGATGTAGGTTTATCATAATAATGAAACTTCGCTCATAGGGCAGGGATGTCTGGCAGACTGTTTCCTCTGTGCTGCTCTGGAATTCCACTGTGCTGCACATACAGGGGAACTGGACTGGAAAATCAATGACTCTAGCTTATCCAAAAGAGATTTGGCAGCCAACTAGCTCACTCTCCACTCAATCACACATACAGAGAAACAAAATGAAAATAGCTCCGTAGAAATTGTGATGGAGTCGTAAACTAAATGAAATGAGAATGAATTCTAGTATGACAAAATGATGGGAGTATTATGGTGTATTATGGGAATTGATAACCGGAGCTACAAACAAGCTGTTACATTTTGTATTAAAGACAGTGGGGCCAGCGAGTTATGGGGTATATCCAACACTTCATCACTGGATATTAAGCCTTGTAATTACCAACAGCAAAGACAGTCTGTTTTTGTCTTCTTTTATTTTAGAAGATTCCACATGCCTTTAGCACTGACCTGCAGCAAGAGCTCTCCTTCAGACAGCCAACTGTCCGCCAATCCCGTGGATTTGCTGTTGTCAGCGCTACCACCATTGGCCAGCACTCCGTTGAAAGTAGAGTTCTTCAGGGCAACTGCAGAGAGAGTGAGAGAGTGAGAGTGAGAGGAGAGAGAGAGATAGAGAGAGAGGAGAGGAAGGAGGGGGAAGAGGGAGGGATAGAGAGAGAGAGAGAGAGAGAGGAGAGGAAGGGAGGAGGGAGAGAGAGGAGAGGAATGGGGAAAAGGGAGAGAGAGAGAGAGAGGAAGAGAGAGAGAGAGAGAGAGAGAGAGAGAGAGAGAGAGAGAGAGAGAGAGAGGGAGAGGAAGGAGGGAGAAGAGGGAGGGAGGGAGGGGGGAGGTAGAGAGATAGATAGATAGAGAGAGAGAGGAAGGAGGGGGAAGAGTGTGAGATAGAGAGAGAGAGAGAGAGAGAGAGAGGGAGGAGAGGAGAGGAAGGAAGGAGGGAGAGAGAGGAGAGGAATGGGGAAAAGGGAGAGAGAGAGATATAGAGAGAGAGAGAGAGAGAGAGAGAGAGAGAGAGAGAGAGGAGGGGGAAGGGGGAAGAGGGAGGGATATATATATATATATATAGAGAGAGAGAGAGAGAGAGAGAGAGAGAGAGAGAGGGGGGAAGAGGGAGGGAGGGGGAGGTAGAGAGATAGATAGAGAGAGAGAGAGGAAGGAGGGGGAAGAGTGTGATAGAGAGAGAGCGAGAGAGAGAGAGAGAGAGAGAGAGAGAGAGAGAGAGAGAGAGGAGAGGAGAGGAGAGGAGAGGAAGGAGGGGGAAGAGGGAGGGAGGGGGAGGTAGAGAGAGAGAGAGAGAGAGAGAGAGAGAGAGAGAGAGAGAAGGAGAGGGAGGGAGATAGAGAGAGAGAGAGAGAAAGAGAGGAGAGGAAGGAGGGGAAGATGGAAGGAGGGAGGGAGGGTGGGGGGAGGTAGAGAGAGAGAGAGAGAGAGAGGAAGGAGGGGGAAAAGGGAGGGAGAGAGAGAGAGAGAGAGAGAGAGAGAGAGAGAGAGAGAGAGAGAGAGAGAGAGAGAGAGAGAGAGGAGAGGGAGAGGAAGGGAGGGAGGGAGGGAGAGAGAGAAACAGAGGAGAGGAAGGAGGGGGAAGAGGGAGGGAGAGAGAGAGAGAGAGAGAGAGAGAGAGAGAGAGAGAGAGAGAGAGAGAGAGAGAGAGAGAGAGAGAGAGAGAGAGAGAGAGAGAGAGAGAGAGAGAGAGAGAGAGAGAGGGAGAGAGAGAAAGCTTTAGTCTTGTAATAATGTTTACAAAGCACTGCTGTGAATGTCAGACTGCTTTATGTTTAGTGCACTAAAAACACTATATGCAGGACAGGATCGCAGCTCATTAAAGTTTCGTCAAATAGCATCTTAAAATTACTATCCAAATCCATGCCTAACCTGGTTATATCATAATGGCTTGGGATCCAACACATCAGCACATTCTTGGTCTAAAATAAGAATGTGAGGTCATCGTGCTCAGCGTTCTAAACAGACTCTTCTGCGAGATGGGACCTCCTATAACAGGCTGCATGGAGCTTTGTCACCTATTTTTCACAGTGTGATGTTTCACCGATATGTTTGTGGTCTTTCACCTCAAGTCTCATGGTAGGCCCCTATGTGGTCTTTCACCTCAATACTCATGGTAGGCCCCTATGTGGTCTTTCACCTCAAGACTCATGGTAGGCCCCTATGTGGTCTTTCACCTCAAGACTCATGGTAGGCCCCTATGTGGTCTTTCACCTCAAGTCTCATGGTAGTCCCCTATGTGGTCTTTCACCTCAAGTCTCATGGTAGGCCCCTATGTGGTCTTTCACCTCAATACTCATGGTAGGCCCCTATGTGGTCTTTCACCTCAATACTCATGGTAGGCCCCTATGTGGTCTTTCACCTCAAGTCTCATGGTAGGCCCCTATGTGGTCTTTCACCTCAAGACTCATGGTAGGCCCCTATGTGGTCTTTCACCTCAATACTCATGGTAGGCCCCTATGTGGTCTTTCACCTCAAGTCTCATGGTAGGCCCCTATGTGGTCTTTCACCTCAAGTCTCATGGTAGGCCCCTATGTGGTCTTTCACCTCAAGTCTCATGGTAGGCCCCTATATTCCATCCCTGATCTGTAACTGTGGTAAAAGTAGTCTTTCAGTAGCAGCACACAGCAATCGTCTTTGGAAAATTCTCTGTCGTCCAACAGTGGGGAGTGAAATGAAATTCAAATTGAAACAATGATTGATATTCAAAAAAACACACTGACAACACATTTATTGTGAATACTGTAGCCTACTGTTTGTGGCAGAATTGAGAGAAAACAGCAGAGAGAGAGAGAAAACAGCATTGCTGGAGAAGCAGCACAGAGAGAGAGAGACAGACTCATTAACGCTGCATCAGAGTGAAAGAGTGAAATGAGGTGACAACCCCTTTGCACTTCACTGCTCGCCAAGCTAATCCCTCTCTCCTTTCTTCCCTCTCCCGTGCTCCTCCCTCCCACTCACTCCCCCTCACCCACCCTCTCTCTCTCTCTCTCTCTCTCTCTCAATTCAATTCAATTCAATTCAATTCAATTTAAGGGCTTTATTGGCATGGGAAACGTGTGTTAACATTGCCAAAGCAAGTGAAGTAGATAGTAAACAAAAGTGAAATAAACAATAAATATTAACAGTAAACATTACACTCAGGAGTTTCAAAAGAATAAAGACATTTCAAATGTCATATTATGTATATATACAGTGTTGTAAAAATTTGCAAATAGTTAAAGTACAAAAGGGGAAATAAATAAACATCTCTCTCTCTCTCTCTCTCTCTCTCTCTCTCTCTCTCTCTCTCGCTCTCGCTCTCTCTCTCTCTCTCTCTCTCTCTCTGTGTTCATCCATCCCCCTGCTGGTTTCTGCCTTGCTCATTGGCTTATTGGCTCCAGCAGCTTAGTGGTTCCAGAACCGATCTGGAGGGGCAGATTCATTGAACAAGCACTAAGCGCAATATGATCCATTGCAATAGCTCGCCAAACACTTGTCTCAACTCCACTGCACGGTCACATTAAACTAAGGAACCATGCAGAGAGCGTACATTGAAGACTGCTGGCTGTAGCTACAGTAAGGTAAAACAAAGCGCAAACTAAAAGTACGAATCTCTGAGTACCGTAGCCCCTTTAGGTGTAAAAACTTGACATACCCATTTTCTGCCCACTTTTTAGAAGCAAACCACCTTATTTCGCCCCTTCGCTATACCGGCATCGAACATGTCACCCTCCCTAGGACAGGGGGTGACCTTGACAATTTATTGTTAAAACGGGAGGCCGCATGGATCTTTAATTTAAAGACCCTTGCTCCCTATAGTCTGAATGTTGAGTTTGATCTGAAACCATTCCTGTGATTCTGTTATCTATTCTAAATCATATGTTGTACACTAGGCTGATTATGATGAAATTGTAGGCCATCTGTGATCGTTTTATATCTATTTGTGCTTTTTTTTTCTATATTATCTGTACATTGACCAATGACATCAGGCCATAGCCGGCCATGATTATGAACACCTGCGCGTGTCCTATCAAAACTGGTGACCTGCAGTGTCATGAAACCCTGATGAAGACAGCTTGCGGTCGAAACGTTGGAAAATACATAATTACATCGGAGCAATTAGTGCAGCTATAGTTGAACAAGTCAGGTCAAAGCGGGGGGACTTAGAAGTTGGCCTGACTTCTGGTCAGATTAACCTCATAAGGTATACTGCTAAGCTATAACACTATCCTCAGTATATGTAGTGTGCCATGCCATGTTCTACACAAGACACACAGAACTGTATTATTTCCAAGCAAAAAGCATGGCGTTTCAACTTCGGAGAGCTGTCTATTCAATCAATCCATTGAGTCAGTCTCTCATTGATTCAATGACCGAACCCAAACGAACAGAGAAGAAATGACGGGAGAATTTAAAAAGAACCCAACGAACAAAGAAGAGATGATTGAAGAATGAAAGAAAAGTCTGGAATATTGATGATGTCATGGGAATTGGACCTCTATGACGATACCGCACTGTGAATGCAACACCCTCTGACCGCTAATGCGATGTCTTGACATGACCCGGGTAAATGGGGTCGGGTCAGCTCTTTTGTCTCTGGGGACGTTTTCCTTCTTTAAAGCCTAGAGGCTACAGCCAAAACGAAACAGAACCGGCCTCCTACCGCCACCGTCTCCTAACGTGTGAGGTTGAGGCAGGCTGAGAATTTTGACTAAGCAAACCCGACAAATAAGCAGTGACCCTGAAAATCTGACAGCTTGTGAAAGGGCCATGGACTCTAACTCAGCATTGCTGATTTGTCATCAGTGTGTGGTGTGGTGTGGTGGGGGGGTGTTGAAGTAGTGGTGGGAGCAGGGAGGGAGAAATATGGTTCTGTTCTATACTGCTGAGGAACCTGGGACTGAGAAACGAGCTCTTGTTGTCTGTGAGGGGTCAGCAGAGAGAATAGTAGGAGAGGATTGGAGGCGACGCTAAAAAACCAGACACCTGATGACATGTGGCCCTTTGAGTGTCTGATGGGGCTTGTCACACGGAGCTTGGGTGGAGGGCGTTGAGTGGACGCCCTGACCTTATTCCCAGTTTGACATTTCATATCACATCATATCAGACATATCATCGGGACTGTGAGTATGTGTGAGTTTAAAAAATATGTCAACTACAGTATATCTCGTCTCAGTAGTTCTGGCTAATGTCCATGCCATAGATTTTCATGCTTTGCTGTACCAATTCAAACGAGCATCCATTGACCCTAAAGACAAATAGTCTAAGTCCACCGTCACATCAATGCTGCAAACTTGCTTGCAGAAAGTACATTTACATTTACATTTTAGTCATTTAGCAGACGCTCTTATCCAGAGCGACTTACAGGAGCAATTAGGGTTAAGTGCCTTGCTCAAGGGCACATTTACGTCTCCCAAATTGGTGCATTCACCCTATAGCCAGTGGGATAACCACTTTACAATTAGTAGAAAGCATCTCCTTCCATAATACGTAACGATACATTGATATTCAGACATTGAGCAATAGTAGCCTTTCGTGGTCTGTTGACATACATTGCGTAATGGAGCGGCGAGGAATGTGGCCAGTGGTATTACCCCGGCTCAGTGCCGTGTACTCTGGCCTGAGAGATATTTTGCCAGCCAGTCTGCTGGGGTTAAGCGTTGTTGTTATTGATGCCATTGTAGTTGGTCACTGTGCTTTGTGGTACTGGTCCGTCACGTGGTCCATCCAACGCATCCATGAGGAAAAAGGTACGCCTCCAAACTGATTACTGATTACCGATTACTGAAGCAATACTGGTGTTGCCTGGGATTTTTGTTTTCACTGATTAACTCATAAATTATAGATCAACTCAATATATTGACATTTGTATAGCGCTCCAGCAATACCTGAGGGAATTTCTACACTGGGCTAAGCTGAATTTAACAGCTCGGCTTTGCCAAATACACTTAACTTAGCATAATGGCGAAATAACGTATTTAGACATAAGTGAAATGTTCCATTTATTCATAAGGCATGGAAATATTAGACCTAGAGATCCACCAGTCAACAAGCAATAAAAATATTGAAATACATGCTTCATATTTCACAGGCTGCCTCGTCCTACCACTGCCTCGTCCTACCACTGCCCCGTCCTACCACTGCCCCGTCCTACCACTGCCCTACCACTGCCCCGTCCTACCACTGCCCCGTCCTACCACTGCCCCATCCTACCACTGTTTCCACCCAAAACCGTTGTAGGATCTCCAGACCAATGTCTGCGCTTTCTTTGTGAGGGACACATTACTTCCACTACTACTACTTCTTGGTCATTTTCTAATATTTCCTTGCCTTATGAATAAATGGAACATTTCACTTAAGTCTAAAATACGTTATTTCAAGCTTTAATCAGAATATGAATTATTGATTGGCTGTCAAGACTTATGGCTCCATCGATGTGCTTCGGAGGCACTTGCAATAATGATGCAACACTTACAACAACATTACCACTGAATATAAATTCTCCTTTGGAACGGTAAACTGCTGCTGAGCCAAACTACACAAACCTACAGCCTTCTTTTATAAACTGTCTCTGGGGACGTTTTCCTTCTTTAAAGCCTAGAGGCTACAGCCAAAACGAAACAGAACCGGCCTCCTACCGCCACCGTCTCCTAACGTGTGAGGTTGAGGCAGGCTGAGAATTTTGATTAAGCAAACCCGACAAATAAGCAGTGACCCTGAAAATCTGACAGCTTGTGAAAGGGCCATGGACTCTAACTCAGCATTGCTGATTTGTCATCAGTGTGTGGTGTGGTGTGGTGGGGGGGTTGAAGTAGTGGTGGGAGCAGGGAGGGAGAAATATGGTTCTGTTCTATACTGCTGAGGAACCTGGGACTGAGAAATGAGCTCCAACTATGGGCCTCAAGCAACCCCTCCCCTCATCCCCTCTCTGGGCTGATGACCCAGAAGCCATATTGGGAGTGATCCAAGCCATCAGCATGGAGGCATCACATTGTTCAGTGACACTTTTCCGTGGAGAACAGCTCATGACCTGATCCAGCTATGTCGTTTGGGATTTGCCCGACAGAGAGGCTTGCTCGCGGCAAAACCGTAGGAACCCATTTCAAAACACCAACAATATTTATCAAATGTTTGACAATTTTCAATTAGCTATTTACAAGTGGATTACAGGGAAGTTTCAAGTTTTATTAGTCGTATATACGGGATACGCATTATATATACCGTCCAACGAAATGCTTACTTGCAGGTTCCTTCTGGACAATGGAAAAGAATAAGAAGAATAAAAGATAAGAACGTAAAGTAAATGGCTCAGTAGAATAGCATAAACGTTTTAGCATACAGTGCATTCGGAAAGTATTCAGACCCCTTGACTTTTTCCACATTTTGTTATGTTACAGCCTTATTCTAAAAAAACAGAAATACCTTTTTTACATAAGTATTCAGACCCTTTGCTATGAGACCCATAATTGAACTCAGGTGCATCCTGTTTGCATTGATCATCCTTGAGATGTTTCTACAACTTGATTGGAGTCCACCTGTGGTAAATTAACTTGATTGGACATGATTTGGAAAGAAACACACCTGTCTATAAAAGGTCCCACAGTTGACAGTGCATGTCAGAGCAAAAACCAAGCCATGAGGTCGAAGGAATTGTCCGTAGAGCTCTGAGAGAGGATTGTGTTGAGGCACAGATCTGGGGAAGGGAACCAGAAATATTCTGCAGCATTGAAGGTCCCCAAGAACACAGTGGCTTCCATCATTCTTAAATGGAAGAAGTTTGGAACCACCAAGACTCTTTCTAGAGCTGGCTGCCCGGCCAAACTGAGCAATCGGGGGAGAAGGGCCTTGGACAGGGAGGTGACCAAGAACCCAATGGTCATTCCAGAGTTCCTCTGTGGAGATGGGAGAACCTTCCAGTTAGACAACCATCTCTGCAGCACTCCACCAATGAGGCCTTTATGGTAGAGTGGCCAGATGGAAGCCACTCCTCAGTAAAAGGCACATGACAGCCCACTTGGAGTTTGCCAAAAGGCACCTAAAGGACTCTCAGACCATGAGAAACAAAATTATCTGGTCTGACGAAACCAAGATTGAACTCTTTGGCCTGAATGCCAAGCATCACGTCTGGTGGAAACCTGGCACCATCCCTACAGTGAAGCATGGTGGTGGCAGCATCATGCTGTGGGGATGTTTTTCAGCGGCAAGGACTGGGAGACTAGTCAGGATTGAGGGAAAGATTAACAGAGCAAAGTACAGAGACATCCTTGATGAAAACCTGCTCCAGAGCGCTCAGGACCTCAGACTGGGCGAATGTTCACCTTCCAACATGACAGCAACCCTAAGCACACAGCCAAGACAACGCAGGAGTGGCTTCAGGACAAGTCTCTGAATGTCCTTGAGTGGCCCAGCCAAAGCCCGGACCTGAAAATAGCTGTGCAGCAACGCTCCCTATCCAACCTGACAGAGCTTTAGAGGATCTGCAGAGAAGAATGGGAGAAACTCCCCAAATACAGGTGTGCCAAGCTTGTAGCGTCATACCCAAGAATACTTGAGGCTGTAATTACTGCCAAAGGTGCTTCAACAAAGTACTGAGTAAAAGGTCTGAATACTTATGTAAATGTGATATTTCCGTTTGTTTATTTTTAATACATTAGCAAAAAATTCTAAAAACCTATTTTTGCTTCGTCATTATTGGGTATTGTGTGTAGATTGATGAGGGGGAAAAACAATTTAATAAATTTTAGAATAAGGCTGTAAAGTAACAAAATGTGGAAAAAGTCAAGGGGTCTGAATACTTTCCGAGTGCCTTCAGAAAGTATTCACATCCCTTGACTTTTTCCACATTTTTGTTGTGTTACAGCCTGAATTTACATTCCATTAATATTTTTGGTCACTGGCCTACACACAATACCCCATAATGTCAACGTGGATTTATGTTTTTATTAAATTTTTTACTAATTCATAAAAAATTAAAAGCTTAAATGTCTTGAGTCAATAAGTATTCAACCACTTGGTTATGGCAAGCCTAAATAAGTTTTTTTTTACAATTTAATCAATTTTAGAATAAACTTGATAAAAGTCAAGGGGTCTGAATACTTTCCGTATTTTTCTGTAAGTATAATACAGGATGGCACAATTTATAGTCCAATATTAGCACGTGTATTGGGGAAGGGATGTGTGCTTAGGTGCGGAGAATCAGAGCAGGTGGTTTTAGGGAGTTCAGTTGTCTTTGCGTCCCTTTAATTCAAAGGCGTAACTTTGGGTTGCATATTGGGGTGTGGGGGGGGTCAATGGGTTCTGGGGTCAACGCCCTTCTAAGGGTGTCTGGGAGCTGAAGCATGAGGTCTGTATTTGTGCTAATCATTAGCTAGATCAGTACTTCCCTGGGGTAGGGTGGGACAATTTCTATTGTAGATTCTCAAATTGAAATAAAACATTTAGTTGATTCTGGAGGTATTCTAATAGTGATTATTTGGTTGCATACACATGATTAGTGCTTTTCCACCACCACTGTGGCCTTCAAATTGGCATAAATAAGGAGGATAGGTTGCTGCTCTTGGTCAATGGTCAGAGTCTGGGAGACAGGCAGGCTGCCTCCGACCGGGGGGAGAAACAGGCTTGCTTGAGCCTACTGCCTGAGGTTAATAGAAATAGCCCTTCTCTAATTCTGTAGCCTTCTACAATAATAACAGGCATAAACACACACTATGGCTTCCCACTGCTGCTGTAAGAATGCAGACAATTAGAAGTGTGTGTATAGCTGTTGTGTGGTACTAACTTCTAAACTTGAAATAAGAAATATCCTTATTCATGTTAGCATATTAGAACTGAGGGTATGGAAATCTACTGAGTGATAAAGGGGAGTGCAGGGAGAACATGTTACATCTCAGCTATCCTATGGAGAGGAGAAGGGCCCCAGTCTGGTTCCAGTCAGGTATCCAATGGAGAGGAGAAGGGCCCCAGTCTGGTTCCAGTCAGGTATCCAATGGAGAGGAGAAGGGCCCCCGAACTCGGTTTCCAGTCAGGTATCCAATGGAGAGGAGAAGGGCCCCAGTCTGGTTCCAGTCAGGTATCCAATGGAGAGGAGAAGGGCCCCAGTCTGGTTCCAGTCAGGTATCCAATGGAGAGGAGAAGGGCCCCAGTCTGGTTCCAGTCAGGTATCCAATGGAGAGGAGAAGGGCCCCAGTCTGGTTCCAGTCAGGTATCCAATGGAGAGGAGAAGGGCCCCAGTCTTGTTCCAGGACAGCCGTGAGTTGGGGAGGAGTGAGGAATTTGGGCCGAGGTCAGGTGAAGTGAGAAAGTGTAGCCATCACTAAAGTCCTGCCTAGCAACAGAGATGTATTGGCTAAAGTCCTGCAGAACCACTTCTTTATTGGGGGTGTCTTGCTAATTGCCTATAATTTCCACCTGTTGTCTATTCCATTTGCACAACAGCATGTGACATTTATTGTCAATCAGTGTTGCTTCCTAAGTGGACAGTTTGATTTCACAGAAAAGTGATTGACTTGGAGTTACATTGTGTTGTTTAAGTGTTCCCTTTATTTTTTTGAGCAGTGTATATATATATCTATCTATATATCTCTATATATATATCTCTCTCTCTCTCTATATATATATATATATATATATATATATATATATATATATATTAGGGCTGTCAAATGATTAAAATTTTTAATCAAATTAATCAGAATTTTCAGTGGATTAATCATGATTAATCACTATTTGCAATTACACCTGAATCCTAACCATTTTTTTTCTGAAATGCATACCAAAAGATAAATAACAGGACACAGATACATAATTTTCATATTATGTCTGTTTATTAACACAGCCAAATAATGGTGTTTTAAATCAAGCTGAAACATACTACACACCATAATATTTGTCTTTGTAATGTTCCATCACTTCCTCTTTGGCATTCCTCTTAACCAGGATGTACAATTTACAGTATTCAATTGAACAGAAAGCAATAAATGTAGTCAAATCATAACAGTGACCTACCACATTTTTGCACAATTTGAGTCATCTGTGGAAAAAACATTTTCAATAAAACTTTTAAATCAAACCAAAGAACAATCTTTTACCTTTTCCTCCATTCTTTAATCCAGTTGCTCAAAAATCCAGTTGCTAACTACTATAACATGTTGCACTGAAACTGGTCTTTTTGTTTGAACATCACCTTTCAAATCTACTGAGCTTCATCATCTTTCAGCCAGTTGCTGAGGCAAACTAACTTGTTCACATTTTCTGAAAGTAAAGCTGACCTTTTCTTGTTCACAATGTGACCTGCAACTGAGAAAAGTCGTTCACAGGGAACAGTGGTTGCAGGAGTGGCTAGATATTTGTGAGCTAGTGAGGCCAGCTTCTCATGGGCTCCTGAATGAGATGCCCACCACCTCAAGGGGCAGTCCTCCAATTTAATGGTGGGCTCTGCTCTGTACCTCTGTATGGCAGGTTGGACCTCTTCATCTTCTGATTCTGAATCTGAGCCCATTTGCAGAAGGCTGATTTTCTTCCTGGGTGGCCCATCATCATGTGTCTGTGAAGACCTTCTGGGTGATTCTTGTTGCAGCATCCCTTCAAGTGTGGTCCACACCTCTTCCCTGTCTGTCTTGGGCAGGCATTTCAAGTCTTTGAAACGAGGATCCAAAACTGTAGCAATCTGGAGCCATGCATTGTTGAGCTGTTCTTGACGGGATGCTAGGTCCTCCTTGAACTTGGTCTTGAATCTCACCACATATGCAGGGTCCTCATCACAGGCTTCCATCTTGAGACGCAAGTGGCAGAGAGAAGGTAGTACCACAGAACAGGAGACATAGGCCTCTCCACCCAGGAGCTCAGTTACATACCTACGCACACAAACACACACATGCACACAGAGACAGTGTATTATTAGAACAGTGGTTATCAACATATTATTATTATTATTATTATTATTATTATCATCATCATTATTTTTTTACATAGATACATGTTATTGATATTTGACTTGGTTTAATTCATTCCAGAAAATAATCAAAGCGATGTTATTTGATAAGTTACAGACTGATTTACCTGCATGGCTCTAGAAGTGTCTCCAGCCTCTGCAGTTTATCCCACTCTGCTGCGGTCGGCAAAACGAGTTTGTGCTCCTGATTGTCCAGGGCTGCGATGACAGCCTCTTTATTTCTGCTCACGCGCTTGACCATTTCCAGCGTCGAATTCCAACGTGTTGGAACATCCTGGATCAATGGCTCTTGCTTCTTTCCCAGGCTGACTTGTTGTGCTTGAAGCTCCGCAGCATTTGCTGGGCTGTGCTTAAAATGACCGACAACTTTGCGAGCCTTGGCCAAAGCATTTACAAAGCCGCTGTCAGCAAGACTCACTGTGACACTTCTCTGCACCATGTGAGCGACACAGTTCATGTATTCATAGCGTGTAAGTCGAATTGCGGCAACCATGTTGCGTGCACTGTCAGTCCCAATGGTTGTAGTCTTGCCCTCGATGTCCCACTCACGTGCAACAGACAGGAACTGTTCTTTACAAGCCTCCGCAAAATGACGCTCCTCAGTTTTTAATATAGTCAGCGCAAAAGACTTCAGTTCCCACGTGTCACTGATTAAATGTGCAGTTACTCCGAGGTAATTGTTTTTACTCACTGATGTCCAATGGTCTCCTGTCAGGGCGATATGATTTACTTGAGCCAAGACCTCTTTCCTTTTTTCTTTTTCGTTTTCATAGAGCTCGTGGATTTTCTTCATAACTGTGGCTCTTGACGGTGGCTTATAGAATGAGTCTTGAGACGCCACTTGCAAAACATCAAGGAAACCTGAGTCTTCTACAATGCTAATGGGTCTACAATCCTTTGCAATCCATTTTGCTATTGTGTTGGTCAAATTATCTGAGGTTGATTTTGTTAATTGCCTGCAAACATTCAGCGTGGTCTGGCGCAAACCACTTGCTGAATCTGACGGCCCAGCAAACGCATGTTTGGCGTTGACATGGTACTTCAAGCTTGAACAGCTCCGGTGAAATTGAAACTCCTTCTTACAAATCTTGCAAATAACCTTGTACTTGTTAACTGTACCATCATCATTCTTTTTATATTTGAATCCGTCAATAGGCCCACTTTGCTCACCTTGCTCCATCTCGCCTCTAGCTCCCAACCACTTTCCTGACCTGAATAATTTGTCACACTGCGCATGCGTGAAATGCGTTAAAAAAATTGACGTAATTAACAGCAAACAACTAATTAACGTCGTTAACGCGCTATTTTTGACAGCCCTAATATATATATATATATATATATATATATATACATACATACACATATACATACATATAAATACATACACATACATACAGTGGGGGAAAAAAGTATTTAGTCAGCCACCAATTGTGCAAGTTCTCCCACTTAAAAAGATGAGAGAGGCCTGTAATTCTCATCATAGGTACACGTCAACTATGACAGACAAATTGAGAGAAAAAAAATCCAGGAAATCACATTGTAGGATTTTTTATGAATTTATTTGCAAATTATGGTGGAAAATAAGTATTTGGTCACCTACAAACAAGCAAGATTTCTGGCTCTCAAAGACCTGTAACTTCTTCTTTAAGAGGCTCCTCTGTCCTCCACTCGTTACCTGTATTAATGGCACCTGTTTGAACTTGTTATCAGTATAAAAGACACCTGTCCACAACCTCAAACAGTCACACTCCAAACTCCACTATGGCCAAGACCAAAGAGCTGTCAAAGGACACCAGAAACAAAATTGTAGACCTGCACCAGGCTGGGAAGACTGAATCTGCAATAGGTAAGCAGCTTGGTTTGAAGAAATCAACTGTGGGAGCAATTATTAGGAGATGGAAGACATACAAGACCACTGATAATCTCCCTCGATCTGGGGCTCCAAGCAAGATCTCACCCCGTGGGGTCAAAATTATCACAAGAACGGTGAGCAAAAATCCCAGAACCATACAGGGGGACCTAGTGAATATCCAATCATCTTGGCCATTTTTAAGTAATTAATTTGCATTTTATTGCATGACATAAGTATTTGATCACCTACCAACCAGTAAGAATTCCGGCTCTCACAGACCTGTTAGTTTTTCTTTAAGAAGCCCACCTGTTCTCCACTCATTATCTGTATTAACTGCACCTGTTTGAACTCGTTACCTGTACAAAAGACACCTGTCCACACACTCAATCAAACAGACTCCAACCTCTCCACAATGGCCAAGACCAGAGAGCTGTGTAAGGACATCAGGGATAAAATTGTAAACCTGCACAAGGCTGGGATGGGCTACAGGACAATAGGCAAGCAGCTTGGTGAGAAGGCAACAACTGTTGGCGCAATTATTAGAAAATGGAAGAAGTTCAAGATGACGGTCAATCACCCTCGGTCTGGGGCTCCATGCAAGATCTCACCTCATGGGGCATCAATGATCATGAGGAAGGTGAGGGATCAGCCCAGAACTACACGGCAGGACCTGGTCAATGACCTGAAGAGAGCTGGGACTACAGTCTCAAAGAAAACCATTAGTAACACACTACGCCGTCATGGATTAAAATCCTGCAGCGCACGCAAGGTCCCACTGCTCAAGCCAGCGCATGTCCAGGCCCATCTGAAGTTTGCCAATGACCATCTGGATGATCCAGAGGAGGAATGGGAGAAGGTCATGTGGTCTGATGAGACAAAAATAGAGCTTTTTGGTCTAAACTCCACTCGCCGTGTTTGGAGCAAGAAGAAGGATGAGTACAACCCCAAGAACACCATCCCAACCATGAAGCATGGAGGTGGAAACATCATTCCTTGGGGATGCTTTTCTGCAAAGGGGACAGGACGACTGCACCGTATTGAGGGGAGGATGGATGGGGCCATGTATCGCAAGATCTTGGCCAACAACCTCCTTCCATCAGTAAGAGCATTGAAGATGGGTCTAGGCTGGGTCTTCCAGCATGACAACGACCCAAAACACACAGCCAGGGCAACTAAGGAGTGGCTCCGTAAGAAGCATCTCAAGGTCCTGGAGTGGCCTAGCCAGTCTCCAGACCTGAACCCAATAGAAAATCTTTGGAGGGGAGCTGAAAGTCCGTATTGCCCAGCGACAGCCCCGAAACCTGAAGGATCTGGAGAAGGTCTGTATGGAGGAGTGGGCCAAAATCCCTGCTGCAGTGTGTGCAAACCTGGTCAAGACCTACAGGAAACGTATGATCTCTGTAATTGCAAACAAAGGTTTCTGTACCAAATATTAAGTTCTGCTTTTCTGATGTATCAAATACTTATGTCATGCAATAAAATGCAAATTAATTACTTAAAAATCATACAATGTGATTTTCTGGATTTTTGTTTTAGATTCCGTCTCTCATAGTTGAAGTGTACCTATGATAAAAATTACAGACCTCTACATGCTTTGTAAGTAGGAAAACCTGCAAAATCGGCAGTGTATCAAATACTTGTTCTCCCCACTGTATATACAGTGAGCTCCATAATTCATTGGACAGTGACCATTGTTTTGTTATTTTGGTTCTGTACTCTAGCACTTTGAGTTTGAAAGGATACAATGACAATGAGCGTGAAGTGCAGACTGTCAGCTTTAATTTGAGGGTATTTTCATACATATCGGATGAACCGTTTAGAAATGACAGCACCTTTTGTACATGGTCCCCCCATTTTAAGGTACTACAAGTATTTGTTAAATTGGCTTCACAGATGTGTGTCGTTAGGCAGGTGTATTCATTTGTGTCGTTAGTGAATGCAGGAGAGCTGTTGATGAATAGTAATGATTCTAGACGTTGCTATTGCCTTTGGAGGTTGTTATTGGGGTGTGACAACATGAGGAAGACAGCAGTGTCGATGCAAATGAAGTTGGCCGTCATAAGGCTCAGAAATGAAAATCAATCATTCAGGAACATTGCAAAAACCCTGGCCATGCCCAAGTCAACAGTTTTGTTCATCATTAACAAGAAAAAAACAACCGGTGAACTCAATTATGTCAAAAGACCCGGTAGACAGAGGAAGACCACTGTAGTGGATGACCGGAGAATACTCTCTATGGTGAAGAAAAACCCCTGATAACAGCCCAACAGATCAAAACACTCTCCTGGATGCAGGTGTAGATGTGTCAAAGTCTACCATACGCAGAAGACTACACCAGCAGGACTACAGAGGGTACACTACAAGATGCAAACCACTGATAAGCCTGAAGAACAGAAAGGCGAGATTACAGTTTGCTAAAAAAGCACCTAAAAAGAGCCCCAAGAGTTCTGGAAAAAAGTATTGTGGACAGATGAGACAAAGATTAACATGTACCAGAGTGATGGAAAGACAAAAGTGTGGAGAAAAAAAAGAAATGCCCATGATCCAAAGCATACCACCTCATCCATGAAACATGGTGGAGGGGGTGTTATGGCTTGGGCCTGTATGGCTGCCAGTGGAACAGGCTCACTTGTCTTCATCGATGATGTGACTGCAGACAGAAGTAGAACAATGAATTCTGAAGTCTACAGAAATATTTTATCTGCTCAGATAAAACCAAATGCCTCCAAACTCATTGGACGGCACTTAATCATGCAACAAGACAATGACCCTAAACATACTGCTAGAGCAAAAAGGGGTTTTTGATGGCCAAAAATTGGAAAATCCTTGACTGGCCGAGTCAATCACCAGATCTGAATCCAATTGAACATGCATTTTACATGCTGAAGAGGAGACTTAAGGCAATAAGTCCCCGAAACAAGCAGGAACTGAAGATGGCTGCAGTACAGGCCTGGCAGAGCATCACAAGGGAAGATACCCAGCGTCTGGTGATGGCGATGCATCGCAGACTTCAAGCAGTCATTGCATGCAAAGGATATGCGACCAAATATTAACAATGATTACTTTATTCTACATTATGTTAAACTGTCCAATGTTTTTTGATGCCCGAAAATGGGAGGGACCATGTACAAAAGCTTCTATAATTCGTAAACGGTTCATCCGATATGTATGAAAATACCCTCAAATTAAAGCTGACAGTCTGCACTTCACCCTCATTGTCATTGTATCCTTTCAAACTCAAAGTGCTAGAGTACAGAACCAAAATAACAAAAGAATGGTCACTGTCCAGTGAATTATGGAGCTCACTGTATATATATATATTTTTTTATTGCTCCTGAACTTCTTCTACTCTCAACCTCTCCGATCATTTTCATGATGTCCATCCGGTTTGCTTCTATATGCCATATCTTTCTAATTGTGCTCTTTCCCAAAAGCTCCCAACATACAACCTATATACTTATTATGGACACAGTATGCTTACATTATTAGCTATCTTTGTTATTTGTTATTAGTCCCATCCTTCAACTCTATTCAATACCTCCCATCTATCTCTTAACACCATCCATATAGGATTTCTATTTGCCATATATATTTCAACCGTACTGTGATGTTTTACAAAAGTTCTGAACCTTTCTATTCTCATTGCTTCTACAGATTGTGAATTAAAAATAAACATTTTTGCTAAAAGTATTATTATATTATTGATTGATTGACTATGACTTTTCAGATCACCCAGTAATGCTATCTGCAAGGTTAGTTCCAGGTAAATATTGCAATCCTTTAGCCATTCCTGGACCTGTGTCCAAAAACAAGCTACAAATGGACAGAACCAAAACAAATGATCTAATGATTCTGTCTCTTCACAGCAAAATCTGCAGAGCTGGGAAGATTGTATCCCCCATATAAATAACATTCCATTGGTAGCAAGAATTTTATATAATAATTTTAAAATAATTGCGCATCAGTTCATAAACACTATGCCATGGAATCGGTACGTCAAAAATCTCTTCCCAACTATTTTGCAGTCTATATGGGACGGCTGTCAATCCTTTGGTCCTTAAATGAAACTGGTATACTTTTTTATTTATCACAATTTTCTTTAACCAATTATGTTCTTTAATGCAGGGCCGACAGACAAGTTCCTTACTTTTTCCCCCTTCCACTTTCCTCTTTCATTTTTGCGGTAATGCTGCAATTATTTGGTTGTAATTTTGGGTAGAGCAGACATTTCCATATGTTTTTGTTAGCTGCATGTGCGACATCACTCCACCAGTCCTACCAGTCCAGGTGAAGTGAGAAGGAGTAGGCATCACTAAAGTCCTGCCTAGCAACAGAGATGTATTGGCTAAAGTCCTGCCTAGCAACAGAGATGTATTGGCTAAAGTCCTGCCTAGCAACAGAGATGTATTGGCTAAAGTCCTGCCTAGCAACAGAGATGTATTGGCTAAAGTCCTGCCTAGCAACAGAGATGTATTGGCTGTCTAGATGTGCAAGGAGTTGACTCTGCCCAGTGGAGGGTATAAATATATGTACTTGTGGAAACATGTCTTTGTCTTATGCAGCTGTATGACCCAGTGGTTGAATAAACTTGGTTTGAGCTTTACTAGCTGCCCGTGAGTTTTACTCTGCTTATTTAGAACCTAACACTGTATAGCTGTTCTGAAAGAATACTACCAAAGTTGTCTTTGAACTCTCAAAATTGAGCCCAATGTAACCGTTACCAGTTATCACTGGTTTTGAGAAATAGTGCTCACAAGGGAGATGCACATCGTCAGTTAGAAACGTTCTCCATTTGAAAAAACATCCTTTCCTATATAATTCTTATTTGTGTGTATGAATTTACCATGTTACATTTGACTGTACTGTTTAATTTGTTCTAAGTTCGTTTACAGATTTGAGGGTTTGTTAAGGAGAGAGGAGAGAGAAAGAGAGGAGATATTGCGTGTTTCTCCGTTCTCCTTACAAGCCTTGCTCCAAAAAAAAATTATTTCACAAACCACGGCCTCAGGGGACCAGGCCAAACGAAAAGCAGAATTGGCGGCGGGGGGGATCCAATCATAAAATGAGGAATTGAGTACACTGTGTAGTGTAAAGACACATGGAGCCATTAGCTGCCTGGTGCTTTACGTTGGGAAAATTATTTCATATCAATCACATTCATCATGGTATATTATTGACCGGTCTCTAATATTGGGGAGGGGGGTCATTACCCCCCGTCCCCCCGCAAATTACGCACAATTTCAGATCACACCTTTCCATTGAGACGGAGCGGACTGCTATGTTAGCGTCACCCGAGGTTCTCCATTGTCAAATCAAGCAAGATAACAAGTACAGGACCCTGAATCCTAAAATGGTGCTATAGGCCAATGGGGGATGGGACCATTATGACACAAACTCCTTTTGGAAATGTGATGTGCATTGGCCATAGGGGAAACTGCCCTGCAGATGGGACACGTGATTGGGTAAGAACTGGGGAGGCGGAGGCCAAGGCTAACGTTTACTTTGGAGCGGTCCCCAAATCAAACCACCCCTGCTGAAACCAACAGGATCTCTCTGGAGCGGTACCCAAATCAAACCACCCCTGTTGAAACCAATCAATCACATTTTATTTATAAAGCCCTTTTTACATCAGCAGATGTCACACAGTGCTACAGTGGGGAGAACAAGTATTTGATACACTGCCGATTTTGCAGGTTTTCCTACTTACAAAGCATGTAGAGGTCTGTAATATTTATCATAGGTACACTTCAACTGTGAGAGACGGAATCTAAAACAAAAATCCAGAAAATCACATTGTATGATTTTAAGTAATTAATTTGCATTTTATTGCATGACATAAGTATTTGATACATTAGAAAAGCAGAACTTAATATTTGGTACAGAAACCTTTGTTTACAATTACAGAGATCATACGTTTCCTGTAGGTCTTGACCAGGTTTGCACGCACTGCAGCAGGGATTTTGGCCCACTCCTCCATACAGACCTTCTCCAGATCCTTCAGGTTTCGGGGCTGTCGCAGGGCAATACAGACTTTCAGCACCCTCCAAAGATTTTATTTTGGGTTCAGGTCTGGAGACTGGCTAGGCCACTCCAGGACCTTGAGATGCCTCTTACGGAGCCACTCCTTAGTTGCCCTGGCTGTGTGTTTCGGGTCGTTGTCATGCTGGAAGACCCAGCCACGACCCATCTTCAATGCTCTTACTGAGGGAAGGAGGTTGTTGGCCAAGATCTTGCGATACATGGCCCCATCCATCCTCCCCTCAATACGGTGCAGTCGTCCTGTCCCCTTTGCAGAAAAGCATCCTCAAAGAATGATGTTTCCACCTCCATGCTTCACGGTTGGGATGGTGTTCTTGGGGTTGTACTCATCCTTCTTCTTCCTCCAAACACAGCGAGTGGAGTTTAGACCAAAAAGCTCTATTTTTGTCTCATCAGACCACATGACCTTCTCCCATTCCTCCTCTGGATCATCCAGATGGTCATTGGCAAACTTGCGCTGGCTTGAGCAGGGGGACCTTGAGTTCAAACAGGTGCAGTTAATACAGGTAATGAGTGGAGAACAGGAGGGCTTCTTAAAGAAAAATGAACAGGTCTGTGAGAGCCGGAATTCTGACTGGTTGGTAGGTGATCAAATACTTACAGTGGGGAAAAAAAGTATTTAGTCAGCCACCAATTGTGCAAGTTCTCCCACTTAAAAAGATGAGAGCGGCCTGTAATTTTCGTCATAGGTACACGTCAACTATGACAGACAAAATAAGAAAAAAAATCCAGAAAATCACATTGTAGGATTTTTAATGAATTTATTTGCAAATTATGGTGGAAAATAAGTATTTGGTCAATAACAAAAGTTTCTCAATACTTTGTTATATACCCTTTGTTGGCAATGACACAGGTCAAACGTTTTCTGTAAGTCTTCACAAGGTTTTCACACACTGTTGCTGGTATTTTGGCCCATTCCTCCATGCAGATCTCCTCTAGAGCAGTGATGTTTTGGGGCTGTCGCTGGGCAACACGGACTTTCAACTCCCTCCAAAGATTTTCTATGAGGCCACTCTAGGACCTTGAAATGCTTCTTACGAAGCCACTCCTTCGTTGCCCGGGCAGTGTGTTTGGGATCATTATCATGCTGAAAGACCCATCCACATTTCATCTTAAATGCCCTTGCTGATGGAAGGAGATTTTCACTCAAAATCTCACGATACATGGCCCCATTCATTCTTTCCTTTACACAGATCAGTCGTCCTGGTCCCTTTGCAGAAAAACAGCCCCAAAGCATGATGTTTCTACCCCCATGCTTCACAGTAGGTATGGTGTTCTTTGGATGCAACTCAGCATTCTTTGTCATCCAAACACGACGAGTTGGGTTTTAACCAAAAAGTTCTATTTTGGTTTCATCTGACCATATGACATTCTCCCAATCCTCTTCTGGATCATCCAAATGCACTCTAGCAAACTTCAGACGGGCCTGGACATGTACTGGCTTAAGCAGGGGGACACGTCTGGCACTGCAGGATTTGAGTCCCTGGGCGTAGTGTGTTACTGATGGTAGGCTTTGTTACTTTTGGTCCCAGCTCTCTGCAGGTCATTCACTAGGTCCCCCCATGTGGTTCTGGGATTTTTGCTCACCGTTCTTGTGATCATTTTGACCCCACGGGGTGAGATTTTGCGTGGAGCCCCAGATCGAGGGAGATTATCAGTGGTCTTGTATGTCTTCCATCTCCTAATAATTGCTCCCACAGTTGATTTCTTCAAACCAAGCTGCTTACCTATTGCAGATTCAGTCTTCCCAGCCTGGTGCAGGTCTACAATTTTGTTTCTGGTGTCCTTTGACAGCTATTTGGTCTTGGCCATAGTGGAGTTTGGAGTGTGACTGTTTGAGGTTGTGGACAGGTGTCTTTTATACTGATAACAAGTTCAAACAGGTGCCATTAATACAGGTAACGAGTGGAGGACAGAGGAGCCTCTTAAAGAAGAAGTTACAGGTCTGTGAGAGCCAGAAATCTTGCTTGTTTGTAGGTGACCAAATACTTATTTTCCACCATAATTTGCAAATAAATTCATTAAAAATCCTACAATGTGATTTTCTGGATTTTTTTTCTCTCATTTTGTCTGTCATCGTTGACGTGTACCTATGATGAAAATTACAGGCCTCTCTCATCTTTTTAAGTGGGAGAACTTGCACAATTGGTGGCTGACTAAATACTTTTTTCCCCACTATATGTCATGCAATAAAATGCAAATTAATTACTTAAAAAATCATACAATGTGAAAAATGTATGTACTCACTAACTGTAAGTTGCTCTGGATAAGAGTGTCTGCTAAATGATAAAAAATGTAAAAAATAAATGTTGTAGAGGTTGCAACAGGTCAGTACATCAGGAGTAAATGTCACTTGGCTTTTCATAGCCGGGCATTTAGAGGATGAAATAGCAGGTGCGGTAGAGAGAGTTGAAAACAGCAGGTCTGGGACAAGTTAGCACGTCCGGTGAACAGGTCAGGGTTCCATAGCCGCAGGCAGAAGAGTGGAAACTGGAGCAGCAGCACGACCAGGTGGACTGGGGACAGCAAGGAGTCATCAGGCCAGGTAGTCCTGAGGCATGGTCCTAGGGCTCAGGTCCTCCGGGACGGGAGGGAGAGAGGGATCTCTCTGGAGCGGTACCCAAATAAATTTCAGTGCAGATGTTGCCTATGGCAACACGTGAAGCAAAAGCACTGAATTAATCAATTTGATTGAACCCATTTCAAATCCTGCATCTCAACTGTTTACATACAGCAGTATAGAATTCGTCTAACTACTCTTTTGAATGAATAGGCTATCCCATTGGAGGATATGGCTATGATCTAGATCTATGTCCTGATCCATGGAGGGTCGCATAATGTCCTACTAGTTCTACACGCCGTTTTTCAAACAAAGTAAACACAGCAGCCATTGCTAGCTAGCCAACACTACCAGCTAGCAGTACTGTAGCAGCAAAATACAATATCTTTGTGCTAGTTAGCCAACGTTTAATTATTGCTGCGTTATGAAAGGAACTAGACACGGACACGAATTATCTGTTTAGTGTGTTAACACACTATTGGTAGTTTGTTGTAACGAAGTATTGGTGCTAAACTGTGTGTTATTGGATGCTAGCATGCTAGTTAGCTATGGCGTCATAGTTAGCTAGCTGAATAAAGTAAGTTGAGTCTATTCCTTGAAACATTGAACCGCTGTAGTTTACAACAATTCTAATTTCTAAAGTGGAAGTTGGGAGAGTTTTATTCGGGTGTTTCAGTGAAACAATTATAGTTTCTGAGGTGGAAGTTGGGAGAGTTATATTTGGGAGTTGTGGTGAGGGAGGCCCCGCTCTCTCCTTTCCCAGATGTTTAGTTCATTTCATTCCGATCTCCTCTGCATTATTGTAGCCATTTGCTACAGCCTGTCAACTATGCCTCTGCCTATCCCTGTTCTCTCCTCTCCGCACAGGCTACACAAACGCCTCACACCGCGTGGCTGCTGCCTCTCTAACCTGGTGGTCCCTGCACGCACCACACACCTGGAGTTCCAGGTCTCAGGCAGCCTCTGGAACTGCCGTTCTGCTGCCAACAAGGCTGACTTCATCCCAGCCTATGCTACCCTCCAGTCCCTCGACTTCCTGGCGCTGACGGAAACATGGATTACCACTGAAAACACTGCTACTCCTACTGCTCTCTCCTCGTCTGACCATGTGTTCTCGCATACCCCGAGAGCATCTGGTCAGAGGGGTGGTGGCACAGGAATCCTCATCTCTCCCAAGTGGACATTCTCAATTTTTCCCCTAACCCATCTGTCTATCTCCTCATTTGAATTCCATGCTGTCACAGTCACTAGCCCATTTAAGCTTAATATCCTTGTCATCTATCGCCCTCCAGGATCCCTTGGAGAGTTCATCAATGAGCTTGACGCCTTGATAAGTTCCTTTCCTGAAGATGGCTCACCCCTCACAGTTTTGGGGGATTTCAACCTCCCTACGTCTACATTTGACTCATTTCTCTCTGCCTCCTTCTTTCCACTCCTCTCCTCTTTTGACCTCACCCTCTCACCGTCCCCTCCTACTCACAAGGCAGGCAATACGCTTGACCTCATCTTTACTAGATGCTGCTTTTCTACTAATCTCACTGCAACTCCCCTCCATGTCTCCGACCACTACTTTGTATCCTTTTCTCTCTCGCTCTCCTCCAACACTACTCACTCTGCCCCTACACAGATGGTAATGCGCCGCCGCAACCTTCGCTCTCTCTCTCCCACTACTCTCTCCCCATCCATCCTATCATCTCTTCCCTCTGCTCAATCCTTCTCCCTCCAATCTCCTGATTCTGCCTCCTCAACCCTCCTCTCCTCCCTTTCTGCATCCTTTGACTCTCTGTGTCCCCTATCCTCCCGGCCGGCTCGGTCCTCCCCTCCAGCTCCGTGGCTTGATGACTCATTGCGAGCTCACAGAACAGAGCTCCGGGCAGCTGAGCGGAAATGGAAGAAAACTAGACTCCCTGCGGACCTGGCATCTTTTCACTCCCTCCTCTCTACATTTTCTTCATCTGTTTCTGCTGCTAAGGCCACTTTCTACCACTCTAAATTCCAAGCATCTGCCTCTAACCCTAGGGAAGCTCTTTGCCACATTCTCCTCCCTGCTGAACCCCCCTCCTCCCTCTCTGTGGATGACTTCGTCAACCACTTTGAAAAAGAAAGTTGACGACATCCGATCCTCGTTTGTTAAGTCTAATGACACTGCTGGTCCTGCTCACACTGCCCTACCCTATGCTTTGACTTCTTTCTCCCCTCTCTCTCCAGATAAAATCTCGCGACTTGTGACTGCAGGCCGCCCAACAACCTGCCCGCTTGACCCCATCCCCTCCTCTCTTCTCCAGACCATCTCCAGTGACCTTCTCCCCTACCTCACCTCGCTGATCAACTCATCCTTGACCGCTGGCTATGTCCCTTCCATCTTCAAGAGAGCGAGAGTTGCACCCCTTCTCAAAAAACCAACACTTGATCCCTCTGATGTCAACAACTACAGACCAGTATCCCCTTCTTTCTTTTCTTTCCAAAACTATTGAGCGTGCCGTCTTTAGCCAACTCTCTTGCTATCTCTCTCAGAATGACCTTCTTGATCCAAACCAGTCAGGTTTCAGGACTGGTCATTCAACTGAGACTGCTCTTCTCTGTGTCACGGAGGCTCTCCGCACTGCTAAAGCTAACTCTCTCTCCTCTGCTCTTGTCCTTCTAGACCTGTCTGCTGCCTTTGATACTGTGAACCATCAGATCCTCCTCTCCACCCTCTCCGAGCTGGGCATCTCCGGCGCGGCTCACTCTTGGATTGCGTCCTACCTGACCGGTCGCTCCTACCAAGTGGCGTGGCGAGAAGCTGTCTCCGCACCACGTGCTCTCACCACTGGTGTCCCCCAGGGCTCAGTTCTAGGCCCTCTCCTATTCTCGCTATACACCAAGTCACTTGGCTCTGTCATATCCTCACATGGCCTCTCCTATCATTGCTACGCTGACGATACACAACTAATCTTCTCCTTTCCCCCTTCTGATAACCAGGTGGCGAATCGCATCTCTGCATGTCTGGCAGACATATCAGTATGGATGACGGATCACCACCTCAAGCTGAACCTTGGCAAGACGGAGCTGCTCTTCCTCCCGGGGAAGGACTGCCCGTTCCATGATCTCGCCATCACGGTTGACAACTCCGTTGTGTCCTCCTCCCAGAGTGCGAAGAGCCTTGGCATGACCCTGGACAACACCCTGTCGTTCTCCGCTAACATCAAGGCGGTGACCCGATCCTGCAGGTTCATGCTCTACAACATTCGGAGAGTACGGCCCTGCCTTACACAGGAAGCGGCACAGGTCCTAATCCAGGCACTTGTCATCTCCCGTCTGGATTACTGCAACTCGCTGTTGGCTGGGCTCCCTGCCTGTGCCATTAAACCCCTACAACTCATCAAGAATGCCGCAGCCCGTCTGGTGTTCAACCTTCCCAAGTTCTCTCACGTCACCCCGCTCCTCCGCACACTCCACTGGCTTCCAGTTGAAGCTCGCATCTGTTACAAGACCATGGTGCTTGCCTATGGAGCTGTGAGGGGAACGGCACCTCCGTACCTTCAGGCTCTGATCAGTCCCTACACCCAAACGAGGGCATTGCGTTCATCCACCTCTGGCCTGCTGGCTCCCCTTCCTCTGCGGAAGCATAGCTCCCGCTCAGCCCAGTCAAAACTGTTCGCTGCTCTGGCACCCCAATGGTGGAACAAGCTCCCTCACGACGCCAGGACAGCGGAGTCACTCACCACCTTCCGGAGACATTTGAAACCCCACCTCTTTAAGGAATACCTGAGATAGGATAAAGTAATCCTTCTACCCCCCCCCCTCCCCCCCCTAAAAAAAGAAAAAAAAAAAAATTGTAAAGTGGTCATCCCACTGGCTATAGGGTGAATGCACCAATTTGTAAGTCGCTCTGGATAAGAGCGTCTGCTAAATGACGTAAATGTAAATGTAATGTATTGCAGCCTATCTCTATTTATATACTAAAGCCACTCTAAGCTTGTCTTTACATTGGATACATGGACATTTATTTTCTACTCTCTCAGCCATCCACTTACGGTTTTCTTATGGCTTACCTATCTATCGACATGCTGAATGTAAACTCCTGTATTTTGGCTCCAAAAAGAGGGAGAACTGAACACAACATGACTTTACTTTTCAAGCATCCTTTTCCTGTGTGATCCACTAAGCGACAGACCTAGCCAGGATTCAAAACAAACCTACTACATAGTACTTGACATCTCTTTCCTTCACACTACTACGTTGAACCAAAGGCAAATAGTTTTATTTATAGAACTGAGATGATATTAGGGAGTAAGGCCTTTGACATCAATCAAAATCTTTTGCTATGGTGACAACTGCAATGACCTCGATAAGAAAAAAACGTAATTGAGTCGTTCAAGAGAGACCCTCAAGATATTCTTACTAAACCGTTTTTTTCCCTATTCTCTGTGGTGAAAGACGAGATAATGAAACAGGATTTTAAAACGAGTGATTGAGAAGTGATGCATGGAGAAAAAGTTGTTTGCTAATCCAGTATTAGTCTGAACAAGCTGGCGAACATCCCTCCAAAGCAAACAGAACCCTTTCAGAATCCACAGGGATTATTCATTCTAATCTCAATCTATATTTACAGCAACTATAGGCCAAAGGTCAGAGTGCACAACAATCAAAACAACCATAACCCTATGATATTGTAATTGAATTGCATCTGTTGGCCTGAACAATGGACCTGCATACCCGACACACAAATATGCAAATATGGACTTGTTGAGATAGAATCACACTATCAAGACATTCTATCAAGGCCTTCTCGGAATCAGACGCTCTGCAAGAACCTCTGGTTATCTCCGCTACTTAGCGTCACAACAGAAACCACAGGACTCCATTAAAGGGGACTGGGTCATTAGCTAGCTTAGGACCAGGAAGTTCCGCAACAGAGAGGGACAGATGAAAAGATAGAGGCTCCTGCTTCCTGGTTGGTTGCTGGTAAAGACAGCTCTTCCAGGTATCCCAGGAGCGCTCTTATTGGCTTAGTTAAGTTATCTGAGGGCCTGCCTGGCCATTTTCCACCTCACAGGAGAAACGCGTGGTGACATGGTGTCTTTACAACTGAAGAACTCACAATGGAAGGGCCATTCCTCGCTCCCAGTGGACCCCTAAAACTCTTTGTAGAAATGATGTAATGAAAAAAACTAATGGCGGTTGCATTTTTGGGGCATTGTGTTATACTTATGTTAAATAGTGCCATACTGTCACGATCGTCTGAAGAAGCGGACCAATACGCAGCGCGTGGAGTGAACATGATGACTTTATTTTATAAAGCAACCACGAAAAACAACAAATGACGATAGTGAAGTCCTCTGTAACACTGACAGAAACATGGAACAAAAACCCACAAAACAAAGGTGAAACCACACAGTTTAAATATGGCTCCCAATCAGAGATAACGAGCCGACAGCTGACACTCGTTACCTCCGATTGGGAGTCATATGACTTAAACAACACCAAAACCAAACATAGAAATGAACAACTAGATCCAACATAGAAATACACCCAAAATGAAAAATGAACAACCCTGGCTCAATAATAAAGTCCATGGAGCCAGAGTGTCACAGTACCCCCCCCTAAAGGTGCGAACTCCGGGCGCACCAGCATACAGTCTAGGGGAGGGTCTGGGTGGGCGTCTGTCCATGGTGGCGGCTCTGGCACTGGTCGTGGTCCCCACCCCACCATAGTCACTACCCGCTTACGTAGCCTCCTCCAAATGACCACCCCCCAACTAAACCCCACAGGATTAAGGGGCAGCACTGGACTAAGAGGCATCACCGGACTCAGGGGCAGCACCGGACTAAGGGGCAGCACCGGGCTAAGGGGCAGCACCGGGCTAAGGGGCAGCACCGGACTAAGGGGCAGCACCGGACTGAATGGCGGATCCTGGCTGGCTGGCTCTGGCGGATCCTGGCTGGACGGCTCTGGCGGATCCTTGCTGGACGGCTCTGGCGGATCCTGGCTGGACGGCTCTGGCGGATCCTGGCTGGACGGCTCATGGCTGGCTGACGGATCTGGCTGCTCATGGCTGGCTGACGGATCTGGCTGCTCCTGGCTGGCTGACGGACCTGGCTGCTCATGGCTGGCTGACGGATCTGGCTGATCCTGTCTGGCGGAAGGCTCTGGCTGATCCTGTCTGGCGGAAGGCTCTGGCTGATCCTGTCTGGCGGAAGGCTCTGGCTGATCCTGTCTGGCGGAAGGCTCTGGCTGATCCTGTCTGGCGGAAGGCTCTGGCTGATCCTGTCTGGCGGAAGGCTCTAGCGGCTCCTGTCTGGCGGAAGGCTCTAGCGGCTCCCGTCTGGCGGACGGCTCTGAAGGCTCATGGCAGACGGGCGGCTTTGCAGGTTCAGTACAGACGGGCGGCTTTAGCGCCCGTTGGGCAGACGGGCAGTTCAAGCGCCGTTGGGCAGACGGGCAGTTCAGGCGCCCGTTGGGCAGACGGGCAGTCCAGGCGCCGTTGGGCAGACGGGGCAGTTCAGGCGCCGTTGGGCAGACGGCAGACTCTGGCCGTCTGAGGCGCACCTTAGGCCTGGCGCGTAGTGCCGGAACTGGAGGTACCGGGCTGAGGACACGCATCTCAGGGCTAGTGCGGGGAGAAGGAACAGGCCGGACCGGGCTGGCGACGCGCACCGTAGACTTGGTGCGGGTGGCAGGAACAGGCCGGGACCGGGCTGGCGACGCGCACCGTATCCCTGGTGCGAGTGGCCGGAACAGGCCGGGTCGGGCTGGCGACGCGCACCGTATCCCTGGTGCGAGTGGCCGGAACAGGCCGGGCCGGGCTGTCGACGCACACCGCATCCTTGGTGCGTGGAGCAGGAACAGGCCGGGCAGGGCTGTCGACGCACACCGTATCCTTGGTGCGTGGAGCAGGAACAGGCCGGGCAGGGCTGTCGACGCACACCGTATCCATGGTGCGTGGAGCAGGAACAGGCCGGGCAGGGCTGTCGACGCACACCGTATCCTTGGTGCGTGGAGCAGGAACAGGCCGGGCTGGGCTGGCGACGCACACCGTAGGTTCTGTGCGTGGAGCAGGAACAGGCCGGGCTGGGCTGGCGACGCACACCGTGGGCTTGATGCGTGGAGCAGGAACAGGCCGGGCTGGGCTGGCGACGCACACCGTAGGTTCTGTGCGTGGAGCAGGAACAGGCCGGGCTGGGCTGGCGACGCACACCGTGGGCTTGGTGCGTGGAGCAGGAACAGGCCGGGCTGGGCTGGCGACGCACACCGTGGGCTTGGTGCGTGGAGCAGGAACAGGCCGGGCAGGGCTGTCAACGCACACCGTATCCTTGGTGCGTGGAGCAGGAACAGGCCGGGCAGGGCTGTCGACGCACACCGTATCCTTGGTGCGTGGAGCAGGAACAGGCCGGGCTGGGCTGGCGACGCACACCGTGGGCTTGATGCGTGGAGTAGGAACAGGCCGGTCCGTACTGGGAACACACACCACTGGCTTTAACTGGGGATCAGGAACGGGCCGGACCGGACTGGTAACACACATCAGTCTCTCACGCCGTGCCGCAACAACTTCCCTTCCTCTACTCGCCAATGGCTCCCGTAATCCGATAGCCTTCTCTCCACGTCTCCCTGTAGCAGCCTCCTGCTGCCCAGCCGCCCAAGCCATGTGCCCCCCCCAAAAAACTTTTTGGGGTTGCCTCTCGTCCTTCCAACGATGATGGCCCTGCTGACGCCATTGCTCCTCTCTCGCCAGGGCCTTGATCTTCCCCCAAGGTCCCTTGCCCCCGAGCATGTCCTCCCAGGACCACGATTTGCCCACCTGGGCCATCGCCAGCCTCTCGATCTCCTTACCAGGCGCCTCCTCCCATGTCCAGTCTCTTTGCTCCTGGACACGCTGCTTGGTCCTTTTATGGTGGGTTTTTCTGTCACGATCGTCTGAAGAAGCGGACCAATACGCAGCGCGTGGAGTGAACATGATGACTTTATTTTATAAAGCAACCACGAAAAACAACAAATGACGATAGTGAAGTCCTCTGTAACACTGACAGAAACATGGAACAAAAACCCACAAAACAAAGGTGAAACCACACAGTTTAAATATGGCTCCCAATCAGAGATAACGAGCCGACAGCTGACACTCGTTACCTCCGATTGGGAGTCATATGACTTAAACAACACCAAAACCAAACATAGAAATGAACAACTAGATCCAACATAGAAATACACCCAAAATGAAAAATGAACAACCCTGGCTCAATAATAAAGTCCATGGAGCCAGAGTGTCACACATACAAAATGTGGAGGACTGTTTCTAATGCTGGGGGTTGATACCAACAGAGTTAATCAGCCTTCTATATAGTTCAGCCTTCTATTTAGTTCAGCCTTCTATATACACTGCTCAAAAAAATAAAGAGAACACTTAAACAACACAATGTAACTCCAAGTCAATCACACTTCTGTGAAATCAAACTGTCCACTTAGGAAGCAACACTGTTTGACAATACATGTCACATGCTGTTGTGCAAATGGAATAGACAACAGGTGGAAATTATAGGCAATTAGCAAGACACCCCCAATAAAGGACTGGTTTTGCAGGTAGTGACCACAGACCACTTCTCAGTTCCTATGCTTCCTGGCTGATGTTTTGGTCACTTTTGAATGCTGGCGGTGCTTTCACTCTAGTGGTAGCATGAGACGGAGTCTACAACCCACACAAGTGGCTCAGGTAGTGCAGCTCATCCAGGATGGCACATCAATGCGAGCTGTGGCAAGAAGGTTTGCTGTGTCTGTCAGCGTAGTGTCCAGAGCATGGAGGCGCTACCAGGAGACAGGCCAGTACATCAGGAGACGTGGAGGAGGCCGTAGGAGGGGCAACAACCCAGCAGCAGGACTGCTACCTCCGCCTTTGTGAAAGGAGGAGCAGGAGGAGCACTGCCAGAGCCCTGCAAAATGACCTCCAGCAGGCCACAAATGTGCAAGTGTCTGCTCAAACGGTCAGAAACAGACTCCATGAGGGTGGTATGAGGGCCCGACGTCCACAGGTGGGGGTTGTGCTTACAGCCCAACACCGTGCAGGACGTTTGGCATTTGCCAGAGAACACCAAGATTGGCAAATTCGCCACTGGCGCCCTGTGCTCTTCACAGATGAAAGCAGGTTCACACTGAGCACATGTGACAGACATGACAGAGTCTGGAGACGCCGTGGAGAACGTTCTGCTGGCATTTATTTGGGGGGCCGCACAGCCCTCCATGTGCTCGCCAGAGGTAGCCTGACGGCCATTAGGTACCGAGATGAGATCCTCAGACCCCTTGTGAGACCATATGCTGGTGCGGTTGGCCCTGGGTTCCTCCTAATGCAAGACAATGCTAGACCTCATGTGGCTGGAGTGTGTCAGCAGTTTGTCGTGTATGAAGATTATGACGTTGTTAATGTTTTAAGTGGAACCAGAGAGGACGTTAATTTTAGTATCAAGAGGGAATGTTTTAGTGTAACGCCACATACAACAGACAGGAAGTGTGTTGTAGACAGGGGAGACTGGTGATTGGCCCGAAGAGGGAGCCACCCATCTTTTTGCATTGTTTATAAGTAGGGGCTAGACAAAGAAAGGGGAGAGCGGCCATTGCAATCTGAGGCGTCGCTCTCCGGATGTCATGACATCTGTCACTTATGCTGAAAGCTTGTGATCTGAATAAACCTTATGATCAAAGTTCAGTATGAGCGGACTCCTTTGTTTATCAGCAATAATTGCCAGCACTTACGCGATACGACAAGTTCCTGCAAGAGGAAGGCATTGATGCTATGGACTGGCCCGCCCGTTCCCCAGACCTGAATCCAATTGAGCACATCTGGGACATCATGTCTCGCTCCATCCACCAACGCCACGTTGCACCACAGACTGTCCAGGAGTTGGCGGATGCTTTAGTCCAGGTCTGGGAGGAGATCCCTCAGGAGACCATCCGCCACCTCATCAGGAGCATGCCCAGGCGTTGTAGGGAGGTCATACAGGCACGTGGAGGCCACACACACTACTGAGCCTCATTTTGACTTGTTTTAAGGACATTACATCAAAGTTGGATCAGCCTGTAGTGTGCTTTTCCACTTTAATTTTGAGGGTGACTCCAAATCCAGACCTCCATGGGTTGATTCATTTGATTTCCATTGATCATTTTTGTGTGATTTTGTTGTCAGCACATTCAACTATGTAAAGAAAAAAAGTATTTAATAAGATTATTTCATTCATTCAGATCTAGGATGTGTTATTTTAGTGTTCCCCATTATTTTTTTGAGCAGTGTAGTTCAACCTTCTTATCGTACCAACTAAATGAAGGGCTTTCACATTTACAAAATATTATGAGTGCGTTGGATTTGTGTCCTCATCTGTGTTTATTATATGGCTGCCAGGCTGGATGAAGAGCGGCGCCGTGCTACAGTGCAGCGACCCAGAGGGAAACACAACTGGATTGGGATGGTTAGTGTGGGGACCTCCATCACAGCGGGAGTGGCCCATTAACAGAAGAAACACTGGCACCATTAGAGACCAGAGCCAGACCTCTGAGAGGGCTTCTTTCAGAACAGCTATACATTTCTAATCGCTGCGTTCTTACAGCAGCAGTGGGAAGCCATAGTGTGTGTTTATGCCTGTTACTTGTGTGTCACATTGATTCCCTCCTTCCCCCTAGTCCACGTAAAAGGAGGCCTGGTAGGGGAATTGCAGTTGACATGCAGACTCATGTGAGCACACACTCACACACACACACACAGTGGTGTAAAAAGTACCCAATTGTCATACTTGAGTAAAAGTAAAGATACTTTAATAGAAAATGACTCAAGTAAAAGTGAAAGTCACCCAGTATCAAAAGTAAGTGTAATTGCTCAAATATACTTATAATAATAAATAATATAATAATAATAATATGCCATTTAGCAGACGCTTTTATCCAAAGCGACTTACAGTCATGCATGCATACATTTTTGTGTATGGGTGGTCCCAGGGATCGAACCCACTACCTTGGCTTTACAAGCACCGTGCTCTACCAGTTGAGCTACAGAGGACCTCATTTCAAATTCCTTATATTAAGCAAACCAGACGGCACCATTTTCTTGTTTTATTAATTTACGGACAGCCAGGGGCACACTCCATTAAGTCCTTACGTTGTTTTTCTGGAATATGGCTCAGGATGTAAACTGCAACTCCACCACCATATCTATTTCTGTACCTCCTGAACAAATTGTATCCATGTATAGAGATCTCAGCATCCTTAAAAGAAGAGTCCAAGTGAGTCTCTGATGTTGCCAATACGTGAATATTGTTTGAATGCAATAGAAGCCTATTTCATGAATCTTGTTCCTTAAACTGCATATATTCAAGTGAGCAATTAACAGACCTTTCTTTGGTAGATGACAGTATTTATATGTCCAAACATGAATCAGCAGTGTGTGTGTGTGGGGCTGGAATTACTTGTGTCTGTCGCTCCTCCTAACTCCTTGGGAGGGAGGGTGAACAACCAGTTTGTCATACCTCAGGTAGGCTGTCACCTCGTTCTCTTTCAGCCTTCATAGCTGGTATTAGTTCCTTTCTTCTTTGACGGACTGCATCAGAGAAATCCTCATTGATGAAGATGTAGGACCCTTTAAGGCATTTGGCTTTTTCAAGGACTGCAAGCTTATCCTTGAACCTGAGGAATTTTACTACACTTGGCCTGGGTCTGGTTCCATTGGCACCACCATTGGCACCACCATTGGCACCACTGGTGCCCCCTGGTTTCCCAGACCGGTGGGCACGTTCCAGATCAACCTGTTGATCCAATTGTAGCTTCTCAGAAAACAGCCTTCGAACTTTGTCCTCTGATTCAGCCCATGTCTCACTTTGGCTCTCCTGGATACCATCTATTGCAAGATTATTTCTCCTCGATTGTCCATCCAGGTAATAACAGTATTACAGTAAAGCGTTTACGCTGAAGTAAATATCTAGCACAATACAATGCCATCAACACAAGTGCATGACACATTATACAGAAACACATTCTCTGTGGACACGTTGACATTCAAACAAAATCCTGATTACCCAACATGCTGACTACACTGGCCACGCGTGTGCACATGTTGATATTGTCTATCCCCACCAGACACGATCATGAACCAACTATATTAATTTGGGAGTGGGTCGAAACACGCATGAAACATCCATGGACATTTAGCTAGCTCGCTGTTGCTAGCTAGTTTGTCCTGGAAGATGGACATTGGGTTCTTATTTTACCTGGCATGCATACGGTCCTTTTTGTTTGCTGGTAGTCTTGTAGTATTTTGACCCGGAGTCATCTACTCTGACGATTAATCCATAGATAAAAAAGGGAAACCCTAGTTTGTTTTTAGTTAGTCTCTCCTTGTTTGTCTTTCAAGCATCCACGTGGGTTTGTATCTTCCTGATATCCAATAAGGAGGGGACTTGCAGTGAGCAGCTCAAATATTTTAGTGCCTGGCTACGCAGACGCTCGTTCGTGCACGCGAGTGGTGAGGGTGAAATCATTGAATAACATGTTTGTGTACATTTATTTTGCAACGCTCCCGCACACGCAATATTTCCGTGTGAGGCCACCATGGTATGTCACATGGTCACACAGGCTGTGTCCCAAATGGCACCCTATTCCCAATATAGTTCACTACAGGGCTCTGGTCAAAAGTAGTGCACTATATAGGGAATAGGGTACCAATTGGGACACAGAACGGCCTACCCACTGGGCACACATGGTTTAATCAACATTGTTTCCCACGTCATTTCAATGAAATTACGTTGAACCAACGTGGAATAGACATTGAATTGATGCCTGTGCCCAGTGGGTAGCTGCCTCCCATCGGACACCAGGATGTTATAGCCTCCCATGATTCCCTGTGATGAGACCCTGATCCTGGTGGTTTAGTGTTCATTCCGGGTTACTGATAATCCTGAGAGTGAATTGTTGTTTGTTGTACATGTAACCGGCTAAGCACAGGGGGCATGGTGCAGGATAGAATGATATCTCCTCCTTAAGCACCCAGAATATTTGGACCAGGATATAGAGTGCTGTCCTTGTCTGAGGCATTAGCATGGAACAAACCAAATGCTGCCTAATGTGGCTTTGCCTATAGGGGAGAAATGCCCACTGTAGAATCATCTGGTATTCACTGTGCTTTAGGTTTTACGCACTCCTGCTCTCATTCCTTTAGGTTGGCAGTGGAGTGATGCCAGTAGGCCTGAAGACGAGGAGGAGAGGAAGCAGATGGGTAATACTGTCAGATGGATTAAACGGGCTCTGATAGGCTTTGTTCAACTTGTACAAGACATTTAATTACACACAGAGCAACAACACTGGCCCATGGTACAACACACATCCTGCTGCAGAGTCAAACAAAGAGACAAATTACAATAGAGGGCATCTGAGGTATTAAAATAAAACAAATACAGAACATGGTGTCCCTACCAGAGCACAATGCTAGTTCACTCTGGTTGTTAAACAAAAACTACACAGCATTCGGTAAGCAGACTCAGCTAATTAACAGCAATTGATTGGTTGATGGTGGTGGCTACATAGGTTACTATCCACCATAGAGACAGAGACCTGGACGGTGAGGCAGATCTGAGCCACCTCCCGAGTGGCGCAGCGGTCTAAGGCACTGCATCTCAGTGCTTGAGGCGTCACTACAGACCCCCTGGTTCGATTCCAGGCTGTATCACAACCGGCCGTGATTGAGAGTCCCATAGGGCGGCGCACAATTGGCCCAGCGTCGTCCGGGTTTGGCCGGTGTAGGCTGTCATTGTAAATAAGAATTTGTTCTTAACTGACTTGCCTCGTTAAATAAAGGGAAAAAATAAAATAAATAAATAAATAAAATAAACCACCTGTCCAACACTGGACCGGGGCTTAATGCCAGCACACTGAGCAGCATCAGCTCTGTTTACATACAACACATTATGATGGGAGACACAGAGACAGAGGCTATGGGCCCGCAGACATATGATGGGCTGATAGGGGTGTTGATAAGGCTGCAGGTTAAGGCTCACTGTCTCGTCATGTACTTCCTGAATGTGAGGCCTGTTAATTACTCACTGTCAGGGGAGGAACTAGGCTAATGCTGTTACACAACAAGGACACGAGGGCTTGGCAGCACACTTTGACCTGAGACGCTGGAATAAAATAGCAACGATATATTTTGACAGGCTGAAGAGATTTGTTAGACCCGTAACACAATAATCCAGTTATATTCATAGTGCACCTATTCTGAGGTTTCATAATCAAACAAAGTCAAGCAATTTCTGAGATGAATCAACCCTTCGACGACCCAAGAAATGACTAGATTTATCAAGGTTAAAATGTAAAAACAAAATGTATATATATTTAACAATAATAATATGGCTTTTTCAGATGATTAAACCTATAAATTATTTAGTCCCATAAAACTAAAGGCTGGATTCTCCCCCACACCCTATCCGGGCATCTCCAAGCCTCTCCACAAAGTATTTGTACATGTCCTCTCCATTCACACCAAAAAAGCCACGCATTTGCAATATCTCCCCCCAACATAGTGGTATCACGGGCCCCGGATCCGGTACGTCGCACCCCAAACAGCCATTTAAAAAAGCAACAGTCTTAAACAAACACTGCCCTCCCTCCATTTCATAAATTCTTTAAACTCTGTTTCTCTTAATTATTAATGCTTCGAGAGCATCCAACGGCCGCATTGCAGCATTCTCTTTTAAAGAGCACTGCCTAAAGTAACGTCTTTCCCCCACAACATAGGAGAGAAAAAATACAAATCTGTCCCCTGTGCATGCAATTATTTTGTTCCTACATACACTCTCCTCCGTTTTTAATGGAGCCCCTGCTATCTCTTCCATCCTTAACTCCACATAAAGGCAGAGTCACGGGCCTCTATGAAATATTGAGGACCCTTCTTCTTCTCCAGGATGAAATAATGGGCTGGCTGAGTGAGGTTGGCTGGCTGGCTGAGTGAGGGCTAGCTGGCTGGCTGGCTGAGTGAGGTTGGCTGGCTGGCTGAGTGAGTGAGTGAGTGAGTGAGTGAGTGAGGTTGGCTGGCTGGCTGGCTGGCTGAGTGAGATTGGCTGGCTGGCTGGCTGGCTGGCTGAGTGAGGTTGGCTGGCTGGCTGAGTGAGGATGGCTGGCTGGCTGGCTGAGTGAGTGAGGTTGGCTAGCTGGTTGGCTGGCTGAGTGAGGCTGGCTGGCTGGCTGGCTGGCTGGCTGGCTGAGTGAGTGAGTGAGGTTGGCTGGCTGGCTGGCTGAGTGAGTGAGGTTGGCTGGCTGGCTGGCTGAGTGAGGTTGGCAAGCTGGCTGACTGAGTGAGTCTGGCTGGCTGGTTGGCTGGCTGAGTGAGGTTGGCTGGCTGGCTGGCTGAGTGAGGCTGGCTGGCTGAGTGAGGTTGGCTGGCTGGCTGAGTGAGGTTGGCTGGCTGGCTGGCTGGTTGAGTGAGGCTGGCTGGCTGGCTAGCTGGTTGGCTGGCTGAGTGAG